>NC_087375.1:14193627-14493627 GCF_031761385.1 Necator americanus
AGATCATGCGAGATCTGCTCTTAAAAACGGCAAGATTTTCTACAAGTCAACTTCTTCTTAGCGCATATTGAACCAACCTATCCCAGGGTAAAACAAACGGTTTTAGTTAAAGTCCAATGAAAAGTGCTTTGGAGTACGTGTACACATGAATATTAACGTCTCCTGCAAGCGACAAAAAAAAGTTTTTTTCTTTATTCAAACATGAAATGTTTATTATGATCATTACTTCATCCTAGTACTCGTTTATACGTTGCCGTGTATCCTTCAGTGTCAATGTTCGTCTCCGCTCGAACCTTCATAGTCATCTGGTTGTAGTTTGGCATTTCAAATTGTCGTTCGAACTTTAAAAGTTAGAACATATATTTGTTGTAAAAGAAAGTATAGAAGTATTTCGAGCACCTACCTCTCGAATTTCGAGGTCATTGCGGTTGTTGCCAACGTCGAAGCTTCTTCGCAAAAACTGCTTCAGATGGAACGTCATCATCGGTCCCTTAACTTGCCCCTGTTCCATCATTGACCATCCTGAAACCAACCGATTCATTCACTTGAGAATAATGAGGTCATCGACAACTATTCGAATAAGAATAAGAAAGAACAGTAGTAGCGGAAATAGTGAGCGACCTACCCTCGCTAGAGGTGGTCAGATATGCGACATGAACTCGTGGATCCCTCCTGGTGGCATTTTTCACGGGCATGTAACCATAATCATGACGAACCACTTGGTCGTTTAGATAGTAGGTATGCCGGAAAAATATTATGGTACAGTGCAGTAAATCCACGTAAAGAATTTTCAGTAAAAAAAATAACGTAATAATAATCAGAAACACTGAAGAAATGGTGAGAGGTCTTGCTGTGAGTGCACGATCGATTGATGGTTTGAAACCGCCGTAGGACCAACCACCTCCAATCCTTGCAGGAATCCGATGAATTGGTACCAGACTCGTCTGGGAGGATGAAAAGACTGACTTGATCTATGGGCTAGCCAAGCAAGTCATTGTGCAGATTAGACACGCGTTCGTAAATCTCACACGATTCTGAACTTTAGTGAACATGGTGGCGATTCGCAAGCGAATTGACTAACGCCAAGCACTTTATCGTTTATCATTTAGTAGTGAAAAGCGCCACTTGCACTTAGCTTTCTTTTTAAAGAAATTAAAACGAAATGTACAGGCGGTGGGTACACAGGTGATACGGCACAACTAGGAGAGTACAGAGTGTAGGAAAGGCGGCGAAAATGAGTTGATTGCTTCATGGTTGTCGCAGTTGCTCGAGCGAACATAAGTGCAGACAGGTCAAAACGACATGAATCACGAGTAGTTGCGGTGGATTTGCGTACGTGCTCGAAACGGCGCGGTGGAGGCAGCAGTTGGAGTTGGGAGCGTCGCAAACTGCAGCGATGGTTGGTGCCAGCAAGGGTTCCATCACGCTCCCATGCTCCACTGAAGCGCCTCGAGAGAAGCCGCGTACGCAATTGCGTATGTGCTTCATGTCGTTTTGTTCATACTGTGCTGCTCAAATCGGACTATAGCGTACAAAAACAGTTTTTGGAGCAGAAACTCCGCCCTTAGCTGCCATCTCCGACGCTACATTCGGTTACGTTGAAAGTGCAACATGGTATGGCTCAGCTGTTCGCTTCTGGTAAGGCTTTTTGGAGACTTCGGCGAAGTATTATAGAAGCAGAGGTAGTTCCAACTCTGTCTTCCTTTTTCTCATAATAGCTTCAAACTACATTTCATACATCCTCTAAGACCAGTGCTCAGCTTTCAGGATCCCGAAGGGCTCAGCTTCAAGTGATGAGCTGTCAATTGTTGAACTATCGCCTTCTCGAATGAGAAAACCACTTGTTAGGTAAGAACGGTCTTTGTGCTTTAAAGTACCGTTAGAACAGTGTTGAGTGTTTACAACTACATTTTACCCAAATCAAAATCCTCTGCCAAAATTGAACTCAGAAAAGCATACACTAGGTGATTATCCAGCTATTCTAGCGTTTTATTCCACTATCAACTAAAATGTGACTGCACCAGGATTTCCTCAAATTCGCCATTTTTTGGTCCACAGTAAAGTGCGCCGACTCCCACTGCTGCGGAACAGATGCTTCTAGCAATTCGCAAACAAATTCATTCTTTTTATTAATCTATTTATTTATTTATTTAATACGTAGGCCCGTTCCCAACGTTCACCTAGGTGACCGCATCGTATGCGTGCATCGGAACGCAGCGCGTTTTGTTTCTGCGCTGTCAACGTGAGAATAATGAACCGTACCGTATGGTCAGGAGTCGGTCAGGAAACCCTACGAATCCTTCATTTTATTTAGGGTCTCTTCAGTGGATTATGAGATAAACAACTACAAGTTTGTATGACGAATAGCCTATACTGGATCCACAGATACTTACGTAATATTGATGGCTCTGGCGCCAAACTTTGGTACTGGATTTATAGCGAAGTCAATCTGATCAGGCGGTGGCAGATCTCTGAAAAAAATGAATGAACATCCCCCGTTGAGAATACTAAGGCAGTTTACCTTGATCTGCCAGTAGTTGATTGCAGTGACCAAAGTCCGATGTAATTCTGCACAGGGCGCAGATCCCATGGCATTTTTGATCGGTCATACCCTGCAAAAATTTCTAGTTAATGTGAATTGTGAGTGGAACTGTTTGTGCGGATGCAAGAAAAATCTTGCAATGACTGTTCCCGTTCCTATTGCATCATTGCTGAATGTTCTTCGGTAACCAATTCACTCGAATGAAATATCACCTTAAAACATTAACGACGAAATTCACGATACAAATCTGAAAACTAAGAAGGCTCGGAAGTCGCGCGCGGAATAACGTAGATGTTTGTGAAGATCTAGGGCAAACCTCGCTTTTAATTAGCTATTTTCGCTTCTTGTCAGAAATCCCATAAATTTTGGTTTAAAATAAGCAAATCTACGGGAAAGTTGGCTGTTGTATTGTATTGGTGGGTGAGGAATAGATTTTTGAGATATAGATTTGCATTTATATTAACTTGAGTCATAAAATCCTTCCACTCATCATGGTACCTATTGTTATTGTTTACCCATATCATTGGTTACCCAAACAAGGGATTTTTGTTATCCCTACAGAGGAAGAACCCCTTGAAAATGGATAATCGAAAAATACACCTACACCATGTAATGTTATAGAATTCAAATAAGGTAATAGTGTTGTGGCCACCGGTCAAGAAATATCCGCCAATTTTCATTTTCATTCTCGATACATCTTATTTTCGTTTCTAGATTCATTCACTGAAGGTTTTTTTCTTCTCAAAGCGAAGAACGCTTTGCCATATCGTCCATTTCGACGAATATTTGTGTTAGAAAGTTCTTGAGGAGAAGATTGCAGAGGTGAACAGTTTCTTCGTCGAAAACCACCTTAAAAACCTCCACAAAAAATATGGATCTCGTATTCAAAGTAAAAACAGTATGGAGGTTCTTGCACCATTCATACGTCGTGAATCAAGCGTATCTGGCCACATTTGACAGAAATTTTCGGGTCAAACTCAATAGAAAGTATACTTACTGTCTTCATATCTGGCACCGATTACAACAATCAGAAGAGCGAACAACACATTTGAGAGGTGCGCCATCTAAACTGAATAGAGCTTAGCGGATTCAACGAACCACTAAGTCGAAGGAAATCCCGTGCAAGCACAGTATCTATAACAACAAACAACACAAAGTGTAGGGAGATGATACGAAGTCCCAAGGAAGCACTGCGTAAGCAAAGAACCAGTTACAGTGTTACAATAGCGCATGGTGAGGACAGCAGTGCATGAAAGGAAAGGCTGCAGTCTCGGTAATAGATACACATACACACATGCATATACAAATGGAAAGCGGTTGACGATCGAGAACGAACGGAATGAGAGACGAGGCCGTGCTCGATGGATGGAAACAAGGAGAGATGAGACGACGGCGACGAACGACTGGAACAAGTTCGCCCGGGCAACACCCGATTGATTAGCTGGCTAACGTGGAGAAAGTTCGCTTTTTGAACCACCCAGTACGACCATCTTCAGCGGAGAGAAGATTTCTCGAGACGTGAACCTCGCTTGAGGAACTCGTTTTGGGTGATGGTTTTTATTTTCACGGCGTTTATGAACGTTGTCGGACCACCCTGCAAGAATTATGGTTGGAGTATTTCATTATTTATGTAGAAAATGGCAAAAATTGAGACCAGCACTAGAGAGCAGAGTCCGCTACGGCTTCCCTCTGACTCACTTTTTCAGTTGGTGGCAAATTTCGTTGCACGGATGACCGCGGCGCATCTGAAGCAAACTACAGACTGTCTTCGCATCACACATGCACTCTCTTTGCTCTGCTCTCTCGAGGTCGAACAGAGAATTTCGATGGGAACCGCAACTAGACGTACCTACAACAATAGCTAATAAATCGCCCGCTACGCCGTTTCCACAGTGGCTGTTTCCACATCGTCGAACCGTCGTAGTGCGAACAATTGTGTTCCTTGTATCCATGGAGGAATATATCTGGCAAACTCGTGTGGAATCATGGGGGCCTTACGAAGACTAGTGAACTCGTGCTTTTTGCTGATACCAATAAGACATTAACTGGTAATTTCGTGATGAAATTTTATTCTGAACGCTGAAATGACAGGAAAAATTGTCTTAGATGCACTCTTTCAGTGATGCATAATGCCTGGTGCAGTGAACTCGTTCTATTGACGAAATCGACGTCGCAGCGAATGACGATTTAATCGCTCGCGCATTCTCGCACGACTGAGTGGGGCGTGGTGGCTTTGATTTATTCGATTTGAGCCTTCTTGCCTACTGTGCAATGATCAATCGAAACAAAAACTTCAGTTACTTACCGAAGCTTTTCTTGAGACATGAATATTCATCTTGTTCAATGCTAAACTGTGACTCATTTTATCCTTCAAAGAAAATCCATGACGCTTTTTCGTAGTGGGAATTTTGGCAGTCCAGTTTACTTATGCCTTGTCAACTTTGAGAATATTAAAATAATTCTCGACGAGAGGGAGGGCGAGAGGTGCTTGGGGCAGGATCAAGTGTTCATTTGGCAAAAAAGCTTCCTTACAACCACCCCGCATAAAATACCCTCTCGACAATGACCCCCATCTCATTCTGGCTAGTACCGCTCATATAGCAATCAAAAGTAAATGCAATAAATCGAAATAAAGAAACAAATTGGACGCTTAAGAAGTAAATTAAAATGACGTAATATAACAAAGTAATAATAAAATATTAGTAAATAGTGCTATAATAACAATTAATATATAGTTCTACAAAAATAAAAAATTAAATAAAGTATACAATATAATCTAGATGTCACAGATAGCTAAAACAAACATTAGTGTACTGCTATAAGTAAAATAAAAAATATAGTATAATATAGACTCCACATATAGCTCACTGCAAAGACTAGAAGTGTATCAGCGCACATATGACATATGCGTACATATGCGCACATATGAGTTGAAAAGATGAGGAAGCTCTCAACGTGTTCTCGACGATGCGACTTTTCTCTCTTGACACTGATTAGGGATACTCAAAAGTTCAATCCCAGCGGAATCTTGAAATCTTTCTTTAAGAATCTCTTTGGAAAGCGAAAAAAGCAACTGATAATGCGAGAGGACACCTTCAGAAGCATTTTCGCCCGTCTCTTACGAGTTACAAGCAAATTTATCTTTTGCCGTGATTACAGACGGTCAATACATCGATACCCATGGAAATGTTGATTTTGGCAAAACGGAAGGGAACGATTCGGAGCGACACTTTACCTTCGACTTTTTCCAAAATTGTATTTACAGCATTATTTACGGCAGCGATTTGAGGGTGGTTTTAGCAATCAACGCGAATCCCTGATTGGAAATGACTGAAGAAATGGCTTTTTTGGATTGAAATAAGCATGCATAACTTATTTCCAACAGAACCTAAAAAGACAATTAAAAGAGCATTCCGTAGAGGAAGATTTGCGTTGTGAAACGCTCGAATTACATATTTTTAAGAACTTTCTGTTTTTTTTTTATTTTGAGAGCTAGTTAAGGAGAAGTTTAGAACATTAGCATTTTTTTAATTCTCAACTAACATTTGAGATAACGAAAAGAAATACAGAAGAGTTAAAAAAGGTTCTGGTAGTAAAAATTTCCCGCTTAAACCCTTCATAAACCGAATTAGTTTTCATTAAGTTTGAGCAGAATTATTGAACTTCGTTCGAGGTTATACAAGTCGCGGCGCGCAACCGAATTTCTGAATTTTCGCCCTTTTCTCTTGCGAGATTATGGTAGCGAAGTTGAAAAATTCGGTGCCGCATTTTAATAGGTAGAGCATTAAGGAAAACTCTTTAGCGCCAATTTTGATCTCTGTAGGTGTGTCGGTTCTCTCAAAAGCTAGCTGAAAAAAAAATTTGAAAATGGGAGGAAAATTTTGAAACTTTTCTCGACCAGATTTGAAAAAAACTGCAGAACTAGCAACTCGTGCAGCCTACTTTGCACTAGTTTTATCCCTATCTCCGGCTGTAGATGCCTTTTTTTCGCTAAGCATCGAAATTGCTACTCTGAGTGATTGAATGAAAGTTGATTATTGTTAAATAAGGAATGTTCTCATTAAACGCTTGAACGCTGAATGCAAAAACCTCACTTCTGTCAGGGATTGATCCGTGACCTTTCAACCAAAAAAAAAGTGGCACTACACCGCGCTATGCCATCCGTGGACTCTGTCAGTGACATCACTGCGCTTGTTCTCACCGGAGTACGCATTAGATTACTAGAACTAAATTTTGCACTTATGACTTTATTTAACAACGACTATCACTCCTTCTCTCTTTCCTCTCTTCACTTCTTTCCTCTTCTTCCAGCCCCTCTCACGATTCCTTATTGCTCCCACAACTCCCTTATGGCCCTACCGTCTCGAAAATTCCAGCGCACGCCTGACCTTGAGTTGGGTGAAAGAGCTGCATCTAAAAAGTATACTTAGGCGGGTAGGAGAATTACATATAGCTACTCAAACGAGTTTGGGAGTTAATTTTGAGTTAAGAACTCAAGTTAATGAAGAACTGCATATCAATAATAATAAAATATAGTATGATGAAATATATACAATATAATATCAAGTGAAATAATATGATATAATACAATACTGTTTTTCAAATTGAAATTAAAGGGAGGGTAATACAAAATAGAGGGTGTTGAGATCTCTCCATGAACGAACAGGTAGTGTTAACGGTGTAGTTCACGTGCTTGAGCGCGATTACGCGAATTCCTCATAATTGCCCAGAAAAACGGCTTGTTAAACGACCTTGCTACACCGGATTCTCCTACGAAAGACCAAGCAACGTGCAGCCTCTACAAGCTCAGCGCCGCCAATATCAGCAAGCAGGAGAGAGCGTGATACGTCCAATGATCATTCGCTCGCAGACAAGGCGCGTGTGCGCGCTCTCGCACTCACGGCACGTTACGAGGTGCCTCGTAGAGACATTCGCTCCGCCAAAGTGATCCGTTCTTTAGGACAATTAAAGGGGAAGTCTATATCTACACACCTCTCCCTGTCTGTGTTTTCTGCTTTCTTTTTTCATTCGTAGAAACCGGGCGTTCGAAACAGGAGGCAACCAAGCATATTCAACTAGTCGAATAAGCTTGAGAGCACTCAAACATCCAGGTACGAGTAGCTATCCATGACAGTGCTTGATCTACGTCAAGTATCACGAAGTACAATTTTTCGAACACGACAGTTCTGGATCGTCCATGACATATCTTCAAAATTCAGCTGTTCCGTTCCTTTTCGTTATTGTAGCTGCTTTTCGAAGTTGATAATGGTAAAGAAATAGTGTTGGATTCTTTACCAAACTTGCACTGATTTTAAAACTATCATCTATTAGTTTTTGTTTATTGCAACCCATGCGAGATTGCACAACTGTTTGTTTCTTTACTCAAACTAAAGTAGTGTTAGAAGTTGCTGTTCTTTTGCGGAAGCACTTTGCCGATTCTTATCATAGAAATCTATTATAGAATCGTACCGGAACTACTAACTTTGCCATTGCTCTCTTATACATCTTATTAAAAAAAGGATAAAGTCACACGCATATTAATCCCTTCAGATGCGCCAACACGAAATTCGTAATCACTGAAATTCGTAATCGTTGAGGTTTTTGAACACGTGTTGGCCTATACAATGACTTGCGGAGGCCAGCCGATGATCAAGTCAGTGTTTTTATCCTCACAGACAAGTCTGGTACCAATTTATTGACCCCGGATAGACGAAAGGCTTGGTTTGCACTAGGGCGGTTTCGAACCCTCGACCATGTGGCTACAACGGACCTCTAACCGACTGCGCCACACCCGCCCCTTATACATCTTATGGTTCTAGGTTATTTTAGTATGTTGTTTGTGATGTGCATTTTAAAAGAAACTACAACCTTATCCAATTATCCCTGCTGTACAAATAAAACATGTATTCGTGTTCTGCAGGAATGTGAACTAATGTGTTGAGAAGGCACTATTTATAAACAATATATCAACATGAGTAGGAATCAACCAAGATCTGTGAGCTTTTTGGTAGTTCCGATAAACGTTTCCGTACAGCTGATCCTTGTCGATAAGCAAATGGAAACACTGGCGTATTATGGAACACAATCAGTTCACAGTGATCGTCTTCTTGAAGGAGTACTAGTCCCCCAGCACACAATCGATCACGTGTTATGGTTGCCATCATTGCGGAATTCACATAGTCAGATTCAAGAAACGAGTGAACAATTGCAGATGGAAGCTCGTCTTCACTCCTAAGCGATACATAAGTCTTTTGAAAAATATAATTAATTAATTATTATTACCTACCTATCTAGCAGTTTCTTCGCAAGCGATCTACAAAAGTCGGCTCTTGTGAGGGCCTCACCGCATCCGCTGACACTCACGCCAATAGACCTATTTTTGCGTCTTTCTGCCCACATACCGCTCCCAAATATAGTGCAGTGACCCAAGCGACCTTAAGCACATCATATTAAGAGCCAAAACGAGAAATGCTAAATCAATGATCTTTAGAACTGTAAGTATGCAATAGTTCGCCTATCTAATTAAGGAGCAAAACCCTCATAGTCATTGTCGTGAACGTTTGTACCATCTATAGCCTAACCTGGCGTCTTCAGTATAACTCCCCCACTGGACGTGCACGCCTCTACCACGCCATCCTAAACGAAGAAATGAAAGAAAAGAAGAAACACAAAAATTAAGCAATTTTCTTACAATGACAGAAACAGCACCAACGGTGTCCATCCTAGATTCTGCTATTGATCCCCTCTTCTCAAGAGCCTTTCGTGCTTTCACCCACATTTGGTGGGTGTTTTCAGTGCATAAGGTACTGCTGTCACACAAAGGAAAGCCTTAAATTTCCAGAAATCACAAGCAACACCTAGTATACCTTGCTAGTAGACTATCACCTTGTCTTTGTGCCCAGTCCTCTGCTCTTGGTCCTACTAGAACCATCGGAGAGATGAGGCCTTCGCACGATTTGGTGAGTGCCACTGCTCTTGCAACTTGACAAGGATTCTGCAAGCGCGACACTGCTCCTACTGCTCCAAAGCTGAATTTAGGGCATGAAGTAAGCATGCGCCAGAATACATGCAGTAAGAATGCAAAGATATAATCTGAGATTGCAACTTGTCGATTGTCGAATTGAAGGAAGACCCAATATTGGACAAGTTGCAATCCCTATGCCAAGATGCAAGGAAGGTCGAACTTTCGCAATTCTGACAATCTGAGATACTTTTATTTATTTCTGTTATTCTTTATCTATTTCTATCACATTTTCTTGTCTCGAATACCATTCGAGCACTTGGAGCGAGCAAATATCCTTGTCATTAGGTTTTAAGAACTATATATTTTAAAATGTTTGGGAATATCAAGGAATAAAACACTATGATGTATACGTACGCTGCGTATATATAACTAACCGGAATCCTTCGGATGACATAAAGCCAGCCTCACACTCCGTGGTCCCTTCCATGGTTGGATTCGAGCCAAGACCACAATTGAACGAAGGATCGTCTTCAAGGCACTGAAATGATCAGTATAATGTTAATGGCCTTATATCTTAACAATATTTGCTGTTTGACTCCAGCGTGTTTTTCTGTCCTTCAAACATTTCTCGTCATTATAGTCAGGTCAAAAGGGCATGAAGCTCGGTGCAATTACGTAAGTTGCTGCGTACGAAGCGGCGTAGAAGAGCTGCGCATGGGATCGATGAGGGACCATCGCGAACAGCTGCGAAGAGTGCTTGCAGCAAGGGTGCGTCCTGGATCCTAACCGCTACGTTCCATCGCAGCGCTTCGAGCGCCACCGCTCACACAACTGCACAGAGCTTCAGGCCATTTTGACCTGACTATAAATGTATATTCATCTCTTCATTTTAAGAAAGGAACATTAAAGAAATTCACCATATATCCACCATATATACGGATTCGTTTCATCGTAGGAGAGGCAAAAAGCCATTGATTAATATGCTGATTCAGTGTGTTATAACGCACACCCTCGCCACAAACCAATTAACACTGGGAATTTTTGAATTGATACATATTATTTAGAAATTGATGTGTATTTTTTACACCTTTTAGGCTTTACAAAAGCTATCTGTTAGAAGTCTAATCAACCTCCTAAAGCGAGAGCTTCGAACAGTTTTTATTTCAAGAGCCCTCAACTAGGATGGGTTATTGGACAAACTCAGTAGAATCAGCTTCTATGAGCCCACGTAAACTATATCTAGAGAAAGAAGTCTGAAAATCTTTTTAACAAATTTAAAATCTATCTAACAAATAATTACAAGCATGTGCAGACTAGCGGTTCCAGGGAATACAACAATGCAATAAAAATCCAAAACTAACACTGGAACCGACCTCACCGAAACAGCAGATACGACATCACATTCGACATCACGGAGGGCTTCGGCACAAGCAGTGCTTAGGGCGCGATCCACACGAAATCCTACGCCTGAGCAAGCACAGATTACTGGCCACGACATTAACAAGAGAAATATAACGTCACCTCCGTGAACAGCAATCATTGTGGATCTCTAGGAACCACTAAGAGCGAACTATTAACAATCATTCAGAAGAACCAGAATGAATCAGTTCGTATTTTCTGAGGGACTGAAAAACGATTAGTTTCGAGGCCTATGTTGACGATGGAAACCCCAATGAGATTGGAATGTAAATCTGAATAGATAGTGAACTTTCTTGACAGGAAGTTTTTCGGAATTAAAAAAAAACGTTTTTATTCTGAAGTTGTTCAGATTTTATATGTTATGTCACTTTTAGTTAGGTTCTTTGGAGACGTTGGAAACATTTTCGAAGTCTCACGAAGGACGCTTACTGCAATTGAAAACAACTTGTAGTAGAAATGGCACCGATCACTTCGAAACCTGTTAAGGAATGCTGCTCCACTGTGATTAACTTTTAACGAATTGAAAGAAATAACGACATGACACTAAAACTACAGTCGGTTTAATAAAAACACTTTGTAACAATTCAGTCAGGGAAATTCCACGATACAGTGGAACTCAGCGGCCAAACAGGTAAACTTCAAAACAAAAACAGGGTGAACAAAAAATCACACTTAGAAGCACCGAAGAAGTCGAAGAAATGAACACATCCAGCAAACGCTTGGACTTACTATTCGATGTGCTTTCAATTAAAATAGGACCCAAAGAGAAATCAGATGGAACGTGAAGACGAATGGGAGTGAATCTTCCAGAACTGGAAACAGCAGAACCCGTGCGCTCCAGCGCGATGAGCCGCGACGCGGCCGCTGCAGCAAGAGTGCGGCAAAGACGGTGACCAGTTGTTTGCTTGTGTGTCTGAAGTAATGCTTGTTTCGTTTTCCAGTTGGGATAGCAAGCAGCAATTTCCTCTTCAGAATTATTCTCCTGATGTGCATAAATCTATAGTTCTTTTTTTAAGTAGGACGTTAGATCTAGCTGTGGTTCAGTCCATGAGAGTGTTCCACGTGTTGATTTCGTGCATAAGTTCATTTGCAATGCATACATATCTTCGCCCCTCGTGTTTTTGTAGGCTGAGACGAGATCGGAGATTGGGAACTTAGACCGGAACGCTCTCACTATTTCTTTTACCTTCTTGTACTTCAATTTTCGAGCGCGAAGTGTAAATATCGGGAGGGAAACTAGAGATCTGTGAGGGAATTCTAACGGTAACATATGAAAGTGATGTTCATGGTCCTATTCAATAGATTTAACGTGTGGTTACATAAAAACATCACCGAAAGGCAAGGATCAAAGTTATTTCCAGTGTGCAGCCTTTTCGCGGGTATAAGCACTTTTCTTTACAAAAAATGAAGAGGTTCAGTTTTTGTTACTGGGTTATTTCGAAAATCAAACAAAAAAATCAACAATATTAATGGCTGAAAATGAGGTACGTCATTATGTATATTGTATACGTCAATGTATACAGTATATAGTAAGGTCAACACGACTTCAAGCATGGTGCAGTTACGTAAGCGGGTGCGCTTGAAGATGTGCGGTGAAGCGTAGCAGTTAAAGGCATCACCACCTCGAATCTGAGGTGGTACGGATTTCAGGTGGAGTATTCGTATTATAGTAGATTATGGAGAGGGGGTGATTCCGTCCATTTCTTCCCAATTGCTGTAAAAAACGGTCTGGAAGATGCGGGGCGAGCACAAGGCTGTCGCGCTCCAACCGAACTCGTTGTAGAAAATAGTGCGCCGAAACGCTCGAAGCCGAAGCTTCCGGGGCGCTTTCTACGGCAATTAAGAAGAAATGGACGGAATCACCATTCTCTCCTTAATCTACGATCCCGTATACGAATACTCCACCTGAAATCCGTATCACATCAGATTCGTGGGGTGATGCCTTTAAGATCGACTGGGCACCCATATTAGCACCTCTCATCGTTGCAGTTCCCAATGGTCCCACCTTGATTCCAACCGTTGTCTCCACCGTGCCTGTTCGAGCCGCTTATGCAGCTGCTCCGTGCTTCATGTCGCTTCGACCGAGTATCAGTACATTTAATTACTTAATTTAATTACAGTAATACCGTGTTCTCTCTACTTAGTAGAATATAAACGGATGTTAAGATATTTGTAATTCCAGTCTGAAAAGTGATCAGTAGCTGAGGGTCGAGCTAATGCTGTGCTCTGAAACCACTCCAAACTACTCGAACGCAGAGTCTTTTTTCTTCTCTTTTTTGTGACATTTAGCCATTTCCGGCTATTGTTAAAAAAACTGTTTAAACGAGGATTTTTGCGCGTCTCGAGACGATAGCAAATGGTATGTTAAACAACTCTTTAGTATGTCAAATGATTGGGACAACGACTGGTCAGATACCCCTCAGGCGGGGAAACAACAGGGATTTCATCAGCAACAGCAGCAGCATCAGTACCAGTCATATGGGTGAGCGTAATCTCATTTTTTTTTAGTTTTCAGGCTTTCACTCTTCACGGTTTTTTTTATCAACATTTTTTAACGCATGCAGTATTTATCTGTTCCCTAACAGAGTTGTGATAGTCACGGCAAAAAGCAATACTTTCAGGGGTTATTCAGAAAATCAAGGACAAGGATACCATCAACATCAATATCATGGCCAACCTATTATCCCTCAACAACAAAATTACAACAGTTATTATTCCCAACCAAATTCTAATGCTGGTATAGTCATTTGAAACTTTATTCTCAACTCGTCAATGATCAACCTAGTAAGGTTACGCGTTCACGTGATGACGAATTTGCATTTACCGATCGAATTATTGTGCAAATTAGCTGCAGAAATGTGTATCCTTCGGAACTGCGTTCGTATGTGAAAAAATTGAGTACTTGATAGTGGGCAGAAGCACTTCTCGCAAATCTGATTCTGCTCTGGTCAGCTTTCTGGAAGAAAGTTAGATCTCTACCCGAATGCACGACATCCATGGTTCAAGCATGTCTTAAAAACTGTGGACTCTTCTGTAAAAATTGAGTTGGAGTCAACTATTTTGAGACCATCTTCGCCTAGGTTGCTCTGATGCATAGACGCGATAGTCGGAGCCGGTGCTCTGACGCCCTTCACTTTTGAATGTTTGGGAAAAGGAGCTCTTTCACTTTTAAATGGTTGGCGGAATTACCCCCTTCACTTTTGGACGGCTGGCGAAAGGACCACCTTCACTTGAGCTGCACCCCTTGAGCTAAACCCCCTTCACCCCCCCCCCCCACCCCCTTCTGGAGGTAATGTATTCAGGTTCAATTAATCTTAAATTTAGGATTCGGCTTCAATGCTCAGTCGTTTATGGCAGATCCTATGATGCAAGCTGCTCAGCAGTTTGGAGGGCAGTTTGCAGAACAACAAAAAGAAAAGGTTTTTTTTTTTAAATCAGCTGTGCTTTTTTGTCACTTTTTCTCAATCCACTATTCGTTCTATTATTCCTCATTTAAATTTTGTCTGTATGAATTTAGCTGACGAAATACTTGAGTGCTTTCAACTTGAAGTATTATTTCACAGTGGACAATTCGTATGTTGGAAAGAAACTTGGAATCCTACTATTCCCTTTCGTTCATTCTGTGAGTTCTTTTAATGCTGAGTTTCTGGGACATCCATTTAATTCTTCGTATCCCACCAATTTGCATCTGATATTCACATTAGGATGTCTAGTTCTTTTTTTTTTACTGATCTGTGTTCTAAAGCTACTTTCGGCTACACATTACACATTATTTTTTGTAAAGCTGGAAATATACAATAGGAGAAGAACAATAGTTCTAAACCTGAGATCAGATCAATTTCTGACCGTTAGGAAGCCCATAAAAACAGTCTGTAGACTATTGTAGCGGTTACGTGATGCGACTTAAAGACAGTGTGTTGTGGAATTGACGTAGTGTGTTAACGTGATAGAAAACACATGGTTCGGGGCGAGACAACGAATATGAACATGATCCTCTCAACTTCCGTTAACCGTGATGAAAAAAAAAACGGCGTGGAAGGCGGCGTTCTTTCCTACGAAATCAGTTGCAACGTGCTATCTGTGCAAGCATCCACATGCGAGCGGTCGAAGACCAATGGGGTCTCTTCAGCAGCGTACTCATGTAAAAAAAAAAATGAATAGGCTGGTGAGGAGGCCGAAGTGTGTAGAAAGGTTGTGCGTTTTAACGTGCCTCGTAGAACGTAAGGCAGTTCCCACACCGTTTTTTTTCGACGGCTATGAAAAGTTGAGCGGGATCGTGCTCATGTTTGTAATTTACACCTCGACCTCTGTGCTTTCCATCTGCTTTCCACACTACGTCAATTTCGTGATATGCTGCTTTTGAGCGATGGATGTTTGCAAGTGTACTTATGGTGTTCT
Organism: Necator americanus; assembly: GCF_031761385.1. Lineage (NCBI taxonomy): Eukaryota > Metazoa > Nematoda > Chromadorea > Rhabditida > Ancylostomatidae > Necator > Necator americanus. Next base: position 14,208,951 of record NC_087375.1, read on the forward strand.
TGCAGGATTGGTCTTTAAAATATGGAGGTGGAGAAGATCCTGTACCAGCTAAGGAGGATGTTAATGCACCAGATCTATACATTCCATTAATGGCTTTTATCACCTATATACTTGTATCAGGCTTTGTCTTAGGAACACAAGGACGGTGAGTGTTTCATATTATCAATACGTAAGCTCAATTTCGCTGATGTATTCATTAGATGTCTTGGAAAGAACAGCTTTTTTGTCTTTTGAATAGTTCTGAATTTCTTTGATTTCTTCTCCATGTATTATTTAGCTTTTCACCAGAGATGTTAGGCATTCTCACAAGTAATGCATTCATTTGGATTATAATTGAAAACATCATAATTTTTGTCAGCAAGTATGTACTAAACATATCGCAGGTAAGAAATCTGATCTCTTGTTGTGAACTGTCTCATTTGGCGCAGTTATCTTGATTTCCCTCTTCCTTTTCAGAGTCTTTCTGTCTGGCATTCTCTAGCGTACAGCACGTACAAATTCGTTGGGTAAGTTAACAATTGGTCAAGATAATTCTGTGCCTTAGTAATTCGTAGAGATGTACTCAAGAAATGCTCTTTTAGTGTCATTTTTCCACAAATCCCCTAAAATTTTCAGGATGATCATCTGTTTATTGATGTTCATGGCAGGAGGAAAGAGTTCTTACTATTGCGCACTTGCCTACACTTCCCTCGCCCTTGTTTTTTTCTTGGTAAGTTGATGCTGGGTTCTGAGACAACGTGTCTATCTATAGCTGCAAGCAAATTTTGTGAGCTCAAAGCAGGACACGTTCTGGTACATTTCATGTTTGTTTTCGAAGCAGTTTTATAGAAATTTACGTGTTCTTGTTTGTTTTCTTTTTCTGAAGTAAATACTGTGGCTGTATTCTGGGTCATATTTAATTCACATCACTATTTTGGTTCATGATTTGTATCCCACCAGTAGAAATGAGCTTTTTTCGCTCAACTAGGAAAAAATTGTTGGTAGTTTCTTTAGTACTTTTAGTTTAGTTTCTTTCTTTTATTAATACTTCTTTAGTTCACTTTGTCTCTTTTTTAAACATCCTGATATACACATCCAGTATTTCTTTTTATTTCAGCTTCGTACTGTTAAAAATTTTATCTTCGATTCGCATCACTTCGGAGGTGAGGATGGTCGGAAGAGGAAGCTGACGTTAATTCTATTCATTCTTGTATCCCAGCCCCTCATAATGTGGTGGCTTACTAGGTTAGCATTTGCATTGATTGTGCTCGACACCATATCCTTTGTTTCCATTTCATTATCCCAAGGAAAAAGCGGAAAGAATTAGTAGAGCAGATAACGACAGATAGAGACCGTAGTTTACAGCGTACGCTTGCGTTGGGACCAGTTCTTTATCTCGCTGCCTTGGACTTTGCTATAATGCAGACTGTTGTTTAAAACAATTTCTAGTAACCGTAATATGGCTGTTCTCATCATACTGTTATTACTAAATATAAGAAAATCTAGCACTTCAGCTCACAGATTTCAACCCAGAAGCCTAACGTTGTGTTGGTGGGTTTCGATTGCTGTAGTGAACGTTGTTTTTATTATGTGATACGTGCGCATCTTGTGTTTTCTGACTCTTTGCAAATTTGCGTTGATCATTTCTGCATTCATTGTCTCATTTGGTGATGCATCTGAGATGAGCCACTCGCTGAAGTTTCACTTTTCATTTTGAAGTACCTTTCCAAACAGATGGATCACATTTTTGGTGCTTTTCCTCGTAAGCAGATTTTGTGTTGCTCGTGAAATGCGGGCAAAATTCGATTAAGCCGGTGTAACTTCTGGCTGAATTGGCTCATCCAAGAATCTGAAAGATAGCTTGTGTTCAAAGGCTCGTATCAGAGTTTTTGTATACAAAATTTGATTTCCCTAATCACTAAAAGTTGAGTGCGGATATACATTCAATATGTTATTTAAAAGTATTGTAGTTTGCATGATTTTCTTGTCGTTGCTTATTTTACTTTTCTTTTCATGTATTTGTTTTGGGAGGTGTTTAGCGTCTATGACAATTCTTAAAGGTTTGTAATTTTCAGTGGAGTAACTAGCTTCGAGTACGGAAAATACAATTTTGCTCAAATGGCCATGGGAAAAATGGGAATGGGTGACGTGAAGGCACAGGACATACCACTGACCGCTGATGGAGATGTGGATTACGAGGCTTTGCTCAAAATGCCGCAGTAATTCATAATCTATTTCCTTGCCTTGCATAGTATATTATTTATTCGCCTTGTCTGTGTTACTTCGTGCCAAATTTTAATGTAATGAAAGTATTTCTTTGGTATCAGGAAGTAATGTTATCTTTGTCCACCTTCTCATAGCTGTAGCTGGTTCATCAGGTAAAAAAGGATATCTGAGAGGAACCCAGCATGTTTTCTGATGTTGTTATTTTTGCTGTTTGTATCATTGTAGAGAACTGTGAGATTTCATGTAATATTTATTGATTGAACCGTTTAGATATTATTCGTATTATTGGTAGTAGCAAGTGCGATGAGTTTACTACACATGAAGTATAAGACTAGAGATTAACTTATCGATTGGGCAAAATTCCTCACAATTGGCGTCGAAAGCGACATGGTAGATTGCTGGTAGGATCAGTTAGTACCCTCCTCCACTGAGGGCGTTGCACAATAATTGAATGGCGACTTCATATAGGCTACCTGTACTCCTATTCGTCAAGAGCGTGGTGGGAAATACGCTTCCTCAGAATTTGAGTTAAAGGATAACATGATTTCCCAACCGATAACTAACGTCAGCGCTTTGGCGCAAAATGTAGCGGTGTGCTTCCCATTAAAAGGTGGCGCGAAGTGGTCTTCCCATTAGCACTACTTTCTTGGAGCTACTGATCACCTGAATGAGTCATTAGAAGGCAATTTTCGGGAAACTGTTCCTTTGAGGAGGCACTGTTCTTATTATGTTCTGCTGGGTGAGTGAACATTGTCGAGAAAAAGTATTCGATCGTATTTGTTTTCGAGTATCACTCCATGAAATTGATGAGGAGTGCTTAGTCTGATCGAGAGACTTGAAGCGCAGTACAGTTGCATAACGGTGGAGATGGCGATGGGACCATCGTGAACTGCGACGATAGGTGATGTCAGCAAAGGTCCCTCCCCCCTCGATCCTAGCCGCAATGGTCCACCGCAACGAGATCCATATCGTTTTGACCCACCGGACTCTATCGCAGCTGGCTCCACTCGTACCGCAGGGAAGAGGGAGCGTCCCACCGTGTCACTTCAAGCGAAACTCTTTGTATAATTGTAGCATGAGTCAGGTGTTTCTGACTTGACTGTACCATAGGGCGTCATAACTGTAGAGAGGCACAATGAGACCTTTTTTGCGGAAGCTGACGCGAGTTGTAGCGAAAAACTTCCGAAGTGGGAGTGGATTAAACAGAAAATACCACAGATATGTTGTTGTCAGCTAGAACTTCAGAAGAAAACGGTACTGCTCGTATTCCTACCAGGGTCAGAAGCTTTCAGCTGAGTAGATTTAAGGTGAGGTTCCCACATTTTTGTCTTGGAACTTTGTATTTCGATTCTACTGTGATTATCATTATTACTAGTGGTTATCCTACGCTAATCAATCCTAGCGATAGAGATAGCTTCAACAATATCCATGACTGTTACGAGATCGACGAGATGTTGATTCCCTTATAGCGCTATAGATTTTCGTTCGACGAAGTATGTAATTTAAGGAATTTTCTGATTGATTCAATTCAACGATTGATTTAAATTTTATGTTAAGGTGGATGTCTTTAAAGGCATCACCCCACGAATCTGAGGTGGTACGGATTTCAAGTGGAGTATTCGTATACGGGATCGTAGATTAGATTAGGAGAGGTGGGTGATTCCGCCCATTTCTTGCTAATTGGCGTGAAAAAACGGCCCGGAAGATACGGCGTGTGGACACGGCTGGCGCGCTCCAATCGGAATCGTGGAAAATAGCGCGCCTGAAGCCGTATCTTCCGGGCCGTTTTTTACGGCAGTTAGGAAGAGATGGACAGAATCATCCCCTCTCCTTAATCTATGATCCCGTTACAAATACTCCACCTGAAATCCGTACCACCTCAGATTCGTGTGGTGATGCCTTTAAGCGTGCAGAACTTGCAGTTATGAGAAAGAACTGTGTATGCATACCGAGTGCAGAACCAGTTGTTTGTTATCGTAACCCTCTCAGGATGAATACACATCGATATTGTGCGCTCAAGGAAGCAGGCATATGAAAAGAATGTTTGACTTTCCGCCTTCACCGCATTCTTTGACTCAGTTCCGTTGCACTCGTTTCAGCGTTTGCTTACTGCTCTTTGCTGAGACCTGCCTCAAAAAATTTATACGGGGCCAAGAGATTATTTATGAGTACAGTGTGTTATTATTATTAATGTGCTTGAACCAACTTTTTTCCTTCCCGTGGACAGCCCACTCCTGTCTTTCTAGTCAACTTTCCCATTCATTCCAAATACATGCAGAGATTCACTTATAATGAATGGATTTTCAACGTTCTGAGTTCTTTTACTACTTTCTCGTTGCAATTCCACTTAATTTAATGTTATATATTTGTTTCGACAAATACATCTTTCGGAAATGTGCTTGCCGCAACTCGTGGACGAAAACGTACTCTTTATTATATTTACTGTTATCAAGGTCATCGTGACGTGTTCAACCAGCTGTGCGGTACAGATATAGAAGAGAAACAAAAGCGCCGCGTAGCGAAGTCTGGAACGGAGACACGCTGGCGCACTCACAGGAAAAAGTCATAAGTAGATAGACGTATAAATATGTAATGATAAAAGGGAAGCATGAAATTGAAATAAAAATTCTGTGCAACACAACAGCGTCGAACACCATCAATTGGTGTTAGTTTCTTTGTTCTTTACTTTTAAAACCTTTTAATTTTTTTTTCAAAATAAATTAGGTACATGAGGTGTGGATTTTTTTCTTGAGTCGGGCAAAAAAAAACTGGGCGATCGTATCAAACCAAAACGTATCTAGTGACGTTCGAAATCGAGTGTTTGCAGCGCGCATCCATAATCGGGTCGATCCCAGTGAAATGATCAAGCAAATTAATTCGAAACGCCTTTAATGAAATGAAACGTAAGTCTTCACCCAGTACGATCTCTGAAACAAGCACCCTTTCGCTGTACCGACGGTATAGGCGTCATAGTAGTGAAGGAAGAGATAAGCGCGGATCACCGAGTAAACCGGCTATCTTACCCTAATCTGTGAATCCTTTCCATGTTTTGTTTTCTAGTCAGCTCCTAATGAGATAATTTCATCCACACTGAAAAGAAAGTACTCTTTACCTTTTTTTCGGGAAATATAGAGGAAATCTTTCATCACAATCTTTCTCGGTAACGTTTCCATGAGAATTAAATCGCCATTGTTCCGTTACGAGAATTTTTTCGCCATTTTGTTACAGGAAAAGAAACAGACTTGAGGAAAATTGCACCGTCTGTAATTAGCATTGGAGTTCCAAGCGATCCGACCACATGCGTTTAAGTGCATAAATGGTTCATGAAGGTGGTTCCAATTAACTCGCTTGTCTTTTTGAAATATTTCATGTTCCTGTTTGCTTTTTCCGCCCTTCAGAAAATTCAACGTTTCCCTCAAATTGTACACGTGAAAAAAGATTTGCTAGCATCTTGTTCACAATTTGCCGGCGACACTTGACGATTCCCGCTTGGTTTTTTATAGGTTTGATGAAATTGTTGCAAGCATGTTATTCTGCGCTTTCAAATCGTTAACATTTCGTATTCGGCACGAAGTTTTTCGTCGTCCCACAACAGCTGCCGCGGATTTTGCGACCGGCTGATTGTCATCGATGTGCACTCGTTCCATCGCGCGGTATATCGCAATTCACTGAGGATTACGCCCGATCAGCCGTTTACGCTTCCGGTTTTGGAGCGTTTTTTTCTCGCCTCAACGCCACCGACAACCGCTCTCTTGCCCGCTGCTCATGGTTTTCGACACGCATCTAAACCGTCAAAATGACATTCGTTTCATTCGTCGCCGTCCCATGTGCTATGACTGGTGTCCCTGCGAGGCCTATTCCTTCCGCTGAACTCACATCAGTTTCTAGAATTTGACCTATCACAACATAACATAACTATTATAACAGCATCTTTTTGAGTCTTACCCTTTCACGTCACTTCTCTTCTTCTGAAGTGCAGTCACTTCATAAGAGGAGTCCACCTTTCCGTACTGTTTATTGCTGAAATTGTTCAACATCGCGCGCCGACTAATTTAATTTTTCTGATTTCAATCAAATGTTCTGTGTTAAAAGAATAAGGAAAGTGAGTTCTGATAATTTCCAAGTACTCTTTTCTTGAAACCTGAGAGAAGTTTGAAGGTACATGCTTAGCATCGAAAACCTCTAGCCATTTTGAGGCCTTCGACAAAAAAACGAGGTTGTCGAAACGTCCGGCCACCACTAAATTTTCAACAAAACCTCGTTAGTAGAACATAGAAGAAAACATAAATCCAGATTAAGTTCTGTTTTCTTCTCACTTTTTCTTTTCTGTTTGTTCAGCTTGGACTTCTCTTTTCTTACAAAGTTCCAAAAAGTTAATGCAGATGGAGGGAGTACAATCACTGGTTTAGCACTATAGCACTCGAATAATGATGAAGAATTACACTAACTACTTAATTGTAGAAGTTTGGTAAGCGCGCTAAACCTGGAGTGCTTCTAAAAACAACTTCGCAACAGGTTCCTTTTTTGTTATAGTGGCAAGGATATTTATTAGCTTTTACAAAAATCAAATATTGTCCGGTTAATTTAGAATTAATTGATTGCTTAATGAGTCCTCTGGAATTTCATGAAATGTCACGACAATCCATTTGAAGGCTGCACAGTTCCCCCTTGCAAATCCACCCAAGCTGAAGCCACGTTTGATACGTAGTTCACGTCCTACATCGAAGTGAAGAGAAGTGGGGTTAGAAGTTGCCACAAGAAAAAAGGGAACAAATCATCCGGACATACTTTAATTGAATGAGAGGAAAAATTATTCGAATATAAGAAAAATAAATAATTTTTTTGGAGCTTCAATTGCGGTGCCAATTCTTGTTGTACCATAACTTGCGAAGGTGGTTCATTGTGAGGTTGTTCGAGTCGAGTGAGAATGTCTTCGTCACCTCCGTTGTCACACGTAGAAAAACCCTTGAAATAACTCACTTTCTTGGAGGTAAATGGAAAAATATGGTGTTTGTAGCCTTTCATGTAATAATATGTGCATCAATAAGAAGAGACGGTTTCTTTTTCTAGAGAAGATTTCCCTTTCAAATTTCTTCCTTATTTAAGATTTTGCTTCATTTTTATATGAGATTTCCTGCACCGATCATGATCTTTTTCTGAAGGTTTCAGTTATAAATCAGCTAGAAAAAAATGAATTGAGAGCAGTCTGAAAGTAAGCGTTGGAAATACATACGTACGTAAGTGCATACATTAGAAATACCGCACATTGTTCGATAGAAATAGATTGAAATATCCCTTTGTTTTTTTGCGAAGCTTTCTCTCAAATGTTGAACCACATTTGACAAGCCAGATACTCGTCAATTTCGGAGTGTTTATCGCCGTGTGACTGAAACTGGAACGAATTTTCTTTTTCTTTGATGGTTGCCGCGGAAGTTTCACGCCTGGCAAGCGTTCAAAGAGAAGAGTATTTTTTGAGTGCGAGCTACCACACGTGAATGTCGGCGTCCCCCGCGTAAACCGTAATGGTTCGAACGTCACTTCTACTTTTCGAACACTGCTTGCAGTGACCTCAAATTTAGAAAAACTGGAGACTAGAATCTTGAGAGATGGACCGCTCGGTTTACCTCGCAAGGTTCCAGATTTTTGTGTAACAATTAGCTGACGGCGTACTTTTAACTACGTAGATAGCAGTTGTTTTAGTGAAACTGGTTTCTTCTCTTAGCAATTAGGGTAGTTCGCGGTTTACCGGCCGTTGGGCCTCTTTTTTTCTACTTTTTGCATCTGAGAAGGTTTTCTAAATTAAAACTCTCATTTATTGAAGAGAAATCGTTACTGTTTCTCCTTCCTCTGCAAAGTTGTGAAAACCGACAAAGAAATAATTATTATTTGTGTGAAGAAAACCGCTTCGATCAAAAAAAAAAAAACCAGGGTTTTTAATAACTACCATAATGAATCGACCACGTTATGGTTATTTTGATCGGATCGATCTTCTTGCCACAAAAAAAACAAGATCAGAAAGCCCTTTTGAACTCCAATAATTGATCGGGAAGGGATCGCGCCACAATAATGTGACGAAGCGCGAATTTTATATCCATTTTTATAGCGTTTATTACTTGTAACGTAATATGGATTTTATTCGTGATCATCGTCATTGATCGAATATTTGGCTTGCATAAATTTATTTTTTATTTTTCCGCATGAAAGAATTGCTTTACCTCTACGGGACTCATTCGCGTCATCATCTCACTGCTGTTAACAATTGCTTCGTCGGACAAACTGATCCCTCTGAGTCCTTTCTTTCGATTTCTGGACTCGTCCCAGTTCTTTCCCTTCTTCTGTGAAAAGGAGATTCCTATCTCTATCTGATACTGAGGAATATTCAGTACTGAGATATTCCTCCCAGAAAAGATCCATTTCCAGGAAAGGTACGTGTGACGAATCCTTGTGTCGGAATTTTTGTGTTAAGATCGTTCCAACACCACAGGTTTTTAATTGCAACGTCCTTGCCACTAAAAACTAAAACGTAAATTGTTGAGGATTTAATCACGAAACGCGGCTCCAGAGAAGAAGTGTCGAAGAATTTCACATTTAAACGAGTGGTTCCGCGCTTCAAAACAAATGACTGAAAAAATGTTCTGAATGCATCATGACGATGTTGGGCGTGGTAGTCACAGATCGTAACTACCACACTGGAGTCGACCACATTATGGTTATCAGAAAATGTTGTGTAACCACACTTTCTGCTCTTCCAAGGTTAGACCATCATTTCCTGGGTAAAAATTGGTTTAACCAAAAGGAAAAGGAGTAGAAAAAGAACGAATCTTCGAGGATGAAAATCAGCTGAGACCTTTGCTTTATTACTGGTTTTCGAGAAATAAAAGGTAACGATTTAAGAAGAATTCAGTAGGATCGGTCATTCACCGATTGCTCCGATCCGGAACTCGTAATTGAAAAGGAAAGAAAAAGTCATTGAAAAGAACAGTCTCTTCGAAAGGTCTGGAGAATACTTCGAAGATTCTGCCGAGGTAAAAACAGCTGTGGAATCTGTAGGCAACCAAGAATCATTCGTTCTACTCAATACATAAGAATCTTCCTGAGTTCAATAATCACGCCAGGTCATATAGACTTCTTTGCAAAATTTAAAACTTGTTGCAAAATTTCCACACTTAACTTCTTGGCATCGCAAACTGAGGTAGTACTCCTAGCGTGAAAATTGGATCCTCTCACAGGGGATGGACCTCTTCTCGCTGTTTCCCAAATCCGGAGCTCTGGCTATGAGCCAGTCTCTTCTGTTTATTTCTTTCGTCATTCCTCAAGAACTTCACCATCGACGGCATTGAAAGTTCTGGAAAGGCCTCATACTATTCGCCGCTACTCGGAAGGAAATCACTCGCTAATTTGAACTGGCGAAATGTAATGATATGTCATCTTGCTTCCATGCAGCGAATGAGAGTTAGTGAAACGAATTCCTCCCGATTTTTGCGAAGCGTTTAAGAAGACCGGTCCTCGTCGGTTGACATGGAAGAAAAGTATGTTCAAGAGAATAGGAGGCCCTTGCGAAGAAAACTAAGAACACCCGATTCCGCAAATGCCTCTTTAACAACACCTTTCTTTCTGCGTTACGTACATTTCGGAAACCAGGACACTTCGTAACGAGGAGAAGGATTGAAAGGCGGTCAACCTCGCCAACTTTTAAGTCCATATACTGAGTTGAGGGTATTTCGGAATGAGTACTTAGGATAAACAAAGGTTAAAGACCACGTATCACAAAAGCGACGATCCTGAGGCCCCTGTGGTCTGGTATAATGTCCGGAGTGTAAAATTTGATCAATACGATTTCTAATATGAGCGTGGTCCCGCTGAGTTTTCCTTAATCGTCTTGAAAAAATGGAAGTGGCGTCTGTCCATACGAACTGTGCAGCACCTTTCTACACACTCTCGTTTCCTCAGCACCATATTCAATGCTTTTACTTGAGTAGGCGTTGAAGAGAGCTCATTGAACTTCAACCGCTCGCTCGTGGATGCGGTGCGTTCACAAAGATAGTCCTTTTTGAGTGCCTGTATGAAGAAACACCGTTTTTCTGGACGCTTAAGGAAAGATGAGCGGAACCGTGCTGGTTTCCATCGTCTACAACTCGAGCTTTATATTCGCCCATGGAGAATCCAACAACGTCAACTTTCTGAGACGCTGCCTTTCAAACGAACAACATGAAGAAAGTCGGGAATGCTGATGTCAGACTTCTCTTTGAAGTCCATCAATGAAGAAATCTATTCATTCGGTTCGTGAATGAAGTAGGAAGTACTATGTAAGGATACACTAGGAGTAAACCCCAATGTGGTTCGGGTTAGGCACTGTTTACAACAAAAAAAAAAAAGATAAAGTCACTGGCGTATCAATCCACCTGGGATGCACCAACGCGTTTTACTGGAATTCGTAATCGTTGGGGTTTTGGAACGCGTATTGGCCTACACAATGACTTGCGGAGGCCAGCCGATCATCAAGTCAGTGTTTTTATCCTCCCAGACAAGTGTGGCACTAATTTGTTGACCCGGAGGGATGAAAGGCTTGGTTTGCACTAGGGCGGCTTCGAACCCTCGACCGTGGGGCTACAACGGACCTCTAACCGACTCCGCCACGCCCACCTTTTTTACATCTTATGGTTCTAGGTTATTTTAGTATGTTGTTTGTGATGTGCATTTTAAAAGAAACTACAACCTTACCCAATTATCCCTGCTGTACAAATAAAACATGTATTCGTGTTCTGCAGGAATGTGAACTAATGTGTTGAGAAGGCACTATTTATAAACAATATATCAACATGAGTAGGAATCAACCAAGATCTGTGAGCTTTTTGGTAGTTCCGACTTGGTTTGCACTAGGGCGGCTTCGAACCCTCGACCGTGGGGCTACAACGGACCTCTAACCGACTCCGCCACGCCCACCCTTTTTACAACAAAAATCCTCTCTAAATTAAATTAAGATGTTAAATTTAATTTAGTTTTCACATTCATTCGTTGCAAATTCAAATGTATCAATTTCAATAATTGTAAATGAAGTTTTAAATGTATCAATTCAATTGTAATAATTGATAATTTGTGATTTTAATCTAATTTTCCGAGATAGCTTCTTGATTCAAACTTAAATAAGAGTTTTTTTTTCATTGTTTATAAATCATCTCCGAGAGTAGAACACTCTCGTGCAACCGCTGGACGAGTTTGTGGTAACGAGAGAATTCAACACAATTAGTAAGAATGGAACAATAACAATAAACTCATTCATCAACCAGTTTCAGCTTGGCGCTTTTGACCATTTGCTGTTTTTGTTCTGCATTTATGTGTATATTATATTAGTGAATTCGTTTTCGTTAAGCACTGCCTTCACGATAGCGTTAAAAGCCCTCAGGAGCTGATTCACTTCTTATTTAAATTTGTCCTTCTTTTTTTGTTTATTTCACCTGTCGAGAAATTCCCATAATCAGCTGTTAAAGTTTTATTTTCTTTATTTCCGAAATAATTTACTCTACATCCAGGATTTTTGCTAAAGTAGACACAGTTATTCAAAACGCCCGAAAAACACATTATGAAAAATGTATTCACTTGTCTAATCATATCTGCCGTCATTTCCTCTGAATCCACGAAACGCTGTCCTCCAAATTCGGTTTCAAACTGCGAGAATTTGTTGAAATCGGCTGCGGCAAGATCAGTGGACTAATTCAAATACAGCAATCATTATCATTATTTTCAACATATTGTTCTTTCAGCCATACTGACCAATTTGCAGTGGCGCTGCCCTGCAGGAAATCCCCGTCGGTTTTGACGCGTTTTTCAGTTCGCTGAAATGGCTAAGCCTCAACCAATCATTCTCTCGGCTTTTCGTCATCTGAGACACAAACCTTTGAGAAAAAAGCTGAGTTTAAAACCCGGTTCAGCTGCGACTACGCGGTTGGTCGGTGGTTCGAAACTTTCTATTGTGTGGGTTAAAAACGCGTTCATAAAACCTCAAACGAATGTGAGTTGAAGTGAACGCGTTGGCGCATCCCAAGCGGATTGATTAACGTCAGATACTCCTTTATCCTTTATTTAAAAAATCTACTTAACAACACCACCGTCTTTTGTCAGCTACGCTTAGAATGATTTTTTTAATCAGTACAAAGTAGATACCTTCCGAGGCGAAAATCAAGTACTTTTCGTTGAATTTTGAAGATTTTGAAAAAAATCGAAAAAAATTTCATAATTCGAATGGTGCATATTGTGCGCGCGAGCACCTTCCCTTCCTGTTTTCTCTGGGATTTACAATTTTTCCTCTTAGGAAGAAATTCTGAAAAAGATGAAAGAATAAAGCTCAGCGATTCTATCGAACGCATCACAAATCACAGATGGGTATTTGGTGTTTTCCTGGAAATTCTCGGCTACCACTATCACATAGTACCGCAAGATTGATGGGTGACCCGACGACCGAGTTCCGAGCTGTCAAATCGGGTTCCCCTACCCGGCGTTGCCTCATCCGTTGCAATTCTCACTTCTTCATGCTGCTTTGATTCTCAGCTCGTAGAATTGCATTTTAATGCTGTTGGGCTGTTGGAGTGTTTGGTTGTTGACGACGGCTTCTGAAACTGTTTCACCGATCGCTTCAACTTTTCCTTATGCTTCGTTTTTCGATGGTTTTCTGGTGTTAGCCGCTTTTATTCGCCTTTATGCGAATTTTATGGCTTCGACGCCTAAAGGGAACGAGCCGTCAACGGGTTAAACAGGAAATTCGTCGAAAACGTTATTCTTTTGTGCTTTCGTCCTATTTCTCAAATAAATATAATTAGATTTTTTCACGTTGTTCATCTCTGAAATGATTTTTGTTTAGGAAGCGCATGGTACGAATTCGTTTGCTTCTTTTGCGGTGAAAAAAATTTCGGCAAATGATGTTTTCGATGTACTCATTTAAAGGCATCAACCCACGAATCTGAGGTGGTGCAGATTTCAGGTGGAGTATTCGTATACGGGATGGTAGACTACGGAGAGGGGCTGATTCCGTCCATTTCTTCCTAATTGCTGTAAAAAACGGCACGGAAAATGCGGCACCGCACAAGACTGGCGCGCTCCAATCGAACCTCTTGTACAAAATGGTGCACCAAAACGAAGCCGTATCTTCCGGGCCGTTTTTACGGCAATTAGGAAGAAATGGACGGAATCACCCCCCTCTCCGTAGTCTCCCATCCCGTATACGAATAATCCACCTGAAATCTGCACCACCTCAGATTCGTGGGATGATGTCTTTAAGGATTAAGGACGAAGGAGAAACTTTTGATAATTTTAGAAATGCAGAATTTCTAAAAATTATTAGTATAACCTGCAATTTTTCGCACCACTTCATCTTCTTTTTTTGTTTTTTGTTTTCAACGTAGTAAATTGAAGTCAGGGACGGAATAGGGCAGTCAGAAGAGGGTAAAGAATCGTGGAAAATTTTTGTAAGATTTATATCCTGCGCACTTTCCCTTACTTGTTTGAACAATTAGAAATTGAGTTAGAAGAAAAAAACTCGTCATGGTAGAAAAGAGAAAAGATAAAAGAAAAGTCTCGTGTATGTGTTGCTTTTTTGCTGCAAATTGCAATGATCGTTTGAATCAGTTATCTTTGCGGGATTTTCCCTGACATACATATACGTTTCTGTATTAAATAATTGAATCCGGCATAAGTTCGGTCGTCCTTGTAAACATTTCGTTGGTGCAATCCATACAAATTCTAATCAGTTCGACTTATATGAGTTCATGAAGGAGGTAGGGCGCGTAGGCACGGATATCTGTGTCTTCTTAGAAGACTATGTTCTTGAGTTCCTTCCAGCGGTAGCTTGAATCCTATTTTTGGTATTTTTTCTTTTTTTTTCTGGATAATACTAACATAATATTCCCGCTGTAATGTTGTGATTCGATTTGAGTGCGAACACTGTAAGAATTCCGTATTGTAGAGTATATTCTACATCGTTAGTTGTTTATTGAGTGAGCGTATTTGTTGACCCGGGCGTCAATAAACGCTAAACGGACCGGTCTCATCGTTGCTATTGAATATAGTATTTCATGGATGGATTGTAGACTTATCGCTTTCGTTCCAACTGCTGAGGTGAAAATAGAGGGGATTAGTTGAAAGAAGTGGGGAGCTGTGTCTGGGCGAGGGAGGGCTGAACGCATACGCAATGGTTCGATACCGTAAACCAAGCCTTCATATCTAACGAGTTGATGAACCAGTGCCAGACTTGTCTGGAAAAATATCAGCCATCTCCCGGAACTCAGAGACAGAACTCTAAAACGATTTCAAGCTGAAATCGTATGCGTCGGCGCATCCCAAACGGATCGATCAACGCCAAACTCCTAATTCTTTACCTCTTAGACCTTTTTCTCTTAAAAGAGTAGCGTTTTTTACTGGATTCATTTTCCATAAGTCAAGTACTGTCGGAAGAACAACTACTAAATCATGTTTGCAGTTTTTTTTAAACATTACTCTAACAAATACATCGAACTTTATATTCACTTTGCTTGTTTATTATTCCACGAATTATTTGAGCGTGTCAAAATTTACAATGTAGGCAACTGGAAAAAAGAACGACCTCGGAAATCAGACCATTATCCGGGCTTACGAAGGAAACGAAGAAATATCCTTTGTTTTGATACGTCGAAAGGATTAATTTTGACGGTGTACATGACAACGAACGACTGAGGATTTATTGAACGGGATGTGGTTTTTTGTTGTGCAACTTTGCATTGAAAATATGATCGCCTATTTTCAAATCTTCTTATGTGCTTCCTTTTTGATTTTGAAAATTCATTCATTTTGTTCTTCCTTTGTTCAGTTACAACTTTTCCTGAAACATTCACACTGGATCATCAATTACGCCAAGTTAAAAGTTAACGTAAATAGTAAGTTTTTCATTAGAGATTAATTAAAACCAATTTTTCCTAACATGTATAGGACGAGTCTGCGCTTCAAAACGCGAAATTCCCTCTTTTTTCTTTTTCCCCTTCCTTTCTTCTTTTCTCATCTCACTACAATCAAGTAAGTGTGAAAGTGGAAAAGTAGTGGCCAGGAGAAGAAGAATGAATAAGATGGAGCAAATTTTTACTTTTTGGTACAAATTAAATTCGCCGTGTACTCGTATTGTCAGCGTTCAAAAGATGTAAATATGTATTGTTTTCAGAAAAACATTGCGGAGAACTTTTTTAAAGTCATTTCAGTCCAAAAAATATTGACATTGCAACATTGCAGAATTTATGCGAGAAAAAGTGAAGGAGAAATAAAGACAACAAATAATAAAAGCAAGGAAATTTATAATCTAAACATCAATTTACAATCGGCGGGAATATCCTGACCAGCTGAAGAATCCAATAAAAAATCCGCAAAGGTGCAACGCTACGCCCCATCGCCGCCTGCGTACAACTTCCAATGAGTCCGCAGTAGTCGTCCTTGCTACGGGACACTGACTCGTAACTCCTTGCGTCGGACCCAAACCCAACGACATACGGCGCCATTATGGGAGGCGCGACCAGAACCTGAGCTATACGTGACCGCTCACGCGATTTTACACAGGTCAGAATTTTTCGATCGTATCGTTGGTTATGAACCAACACTTAAGAAAGCAACGGAAGAAGAAAAAAGCGGGGAGTCGCATAAGCTTCGTGAGAAATGAAGGGTATTTTTAGAGGCACATAGTAGTGCGGTCAGTAGAAGCGTCTGTCATCTCCTGACAGCAATAATGGACCTCGGTTCATCTGAGGAGACTGCTCAGATGCTATTATTTGGCGGTGATGCGCAGAGTTATATTCATTTCCTTTGTTTTTTCTTTCCTCTTCTGTACCAAAACGTTTAACTACGTCTCCTTGCAAAAAAACAACTCATCTTGCTTCAATAAATTAGTCCCATTGCACCCGCCTAACAAGGTTGGCCCAGTTCCGTCCCTCGGGTCCTCCTGACACCTTAATACTAACTGTTCGCACCCAACGCTTAGATATTTGTCCGATTTCATCCCAAAGTCGGAAACTACTGAGGAGTCACTATTTCATTCGAGTAGCCTACTCAACTTTGACCTTTTCTCACTGCATCCTTTCTTACAAGAGCCTGTAGATCCTTAACTGGAGAAGACCAATCATATGGTCCCGGCAGTGTCCCTCTGCCCGTTCCCTCCCAAACTACCTTAAGTACAATCAGAATTTGGTTGCATTGGGCTGCTGACACAGGTGCGTAATGGGAATCCTATAACATATGCAACATATTATACATACAGTATTGTACAAACGAACTAATCCCGTTTTTAAGCTAACTCATTGAATTAAAAATTACTCTATGCATTTTTAGATGTGCCTACTTGTTCATTCTTTTCTGACTTAGTGACTTACTTTTTACTTATTTATTCATTCAGTGGCAACTCGTTTCACATCCCAAACATCAGTGCATTTCGTTGACCGCTCGTTCATTGGTTTCTCGTACTTTTGGTATTTGGAATACGATTCTTACAATCGCATCTTCAATTTACGATTCCTACGTTGACCGTAGGCGGAGCCTGATTGATGAATGTGTGTTATTTCGCTAATGTTCACGTAACACGTAGCGATCGCCGTATTAGCGTCGTCTTTGTTGTGAATGATGAGCTACCGTACGTACTTCAGTGAATCGTGCTCAAATTCGGGCGATTGGACTAAGAGCGACTGTGTGAGTCTTGACGAGTTCTGCTATCCGCTGCCTGCAGATCCACATCAGCTAAGTGGGACGGACGTACTGCTTTTGAGCTCATTTCCAGCGGCTGCTGTTCGCTTAGCAAAGAGCTTGGTGTATCGCAAAGAAGAACTCTACGACGACGACGACGGCGGCGGCGAAATGCCGAGGCGGATTCGTGAGCAAATCCTGGAAGTGACAAAAACCGTGACAGTAACAGAGATCGTGAACTCTGCTCCAGATAAACATCCACGATCGTGTGAGGTGACAGTCACAAATCTCGCATCGGATACCTCCCATCCGGTTTCTGTAAAAATCAGTCATCTGCACGAGCGGCAATCAATCGACCATAATGAAGCAGGAACGCAAACACCGACGGTGACAGTCGAAGAGCACACTTGGGATGCGGTCGATACCGCTCCAGACGGCACGACACGAATCGAACAGGAGAAGCGGTCGAAGGTGGAGCGTATACGACGCAGAAATATGCCTGTCACGACAACTTTTAACCTTCCAACAGATAATGTTATTGATCTGCAGTTCACGCAACCTGTTTTGATTGAAAAACACGATCAGCGACAGCCAAAGGCGCATACATTTGAAACATTCGCAAGCGGACCGGTACATACGCTCTACTACCGGAATTTTTCGGATTCGGACAATCCGTTGGACATCGTTCGACCGACTTACGCTCAACCTGACGTTCTTCAAAGAAGTTCGGTTGTCGATGAGACAGATGTTAGTGCATTTACTCCTTGAGATACTTCTTATAATCATAATTCTAATTTTAAAAAATAATATAATCTCAATAATTGGGTGATATAGGAATGAAAAATTGATTTAGTCAATATTTATTCCTATATTACCTAATTATTAGTCAAAAGTGTTGATTTTTTACATGACGTATACTGTAGCCGAACACAGCGGCTTGAAGATTTGTGTAGGATTAAGCACTGTCCAATAGTATTCTGCAAAGACTTCACATATTCCTGGTTTTGAATGTTTTGTCATAGGAATCATATTTTACGGATTTTCCTCGTTTGTTTATTTAATGGTTTTGCAGTGATTCCTCTTCCAGTTAAAAGAACCATTAAAGTATTAGGAAACGTGTGGAAAATTCTCCCTAAAATAGTTGTAAAACAATCAGCAACATCAATAATCGTTTCTCTTTTTGAATTGAAATTATTTCCAAGAATAGCGTCTAGTGTTTTCAAGTCACCTGCATAGTGTCCCAAGGATTTGAAAATTATTGCAAAAATAAAAAAAATATATTTTTAATAAATGTCCTTGCAGCTCGGATCTATGGCAAGTGACGGATCTAGTGGAGGCAGCATTATCATCCACGCTGACGATAGTTCACCAGGCAGAGCATTGTCAGCCGAGGGCTACTTCACTACTCCTATGAAAAGGTAAGACGTGTCCGAGGATTTCTTCTTCTTACGTTTTTCTTTCACTTTTTTTGTGTTTCTCGCACGGTTACAGGTGGTACGGGAACTTTTTCTGCTTCGCTGAATCGGTTTTACTTACTTCTGAGACAGTTTTTTCTCACCACTAACAATTTTTTGGCAAACATTTTTTCAGTACCTTCTTTGCTTCTTCTCTGCAGCAGGCTTATTCCAAAGAAATTGAGTTTGAGAAATGTTTCGCACTCCACTTTTCCTATTTCTTCTTTGTTTTTCAGTTTTCATCGCTGTTTCAGCTCACCGCTGCGGAAGTCTTTCTTGTTTTTCCTATTAATTTTTATTATACAGTTGCCAGGAGTCCCTCACCTGGGAAGGAAGATGTGTTCAAAGTTGTTTTTAACAGTTTACTCCAAGCTATAATTTCGTTCCTCGTTCTCCGTTCTTTTCAGTGCCAAAACAATAAGATTTGGCTTGAAAGTGCTTGAGAATGCCCTCTTCAGTTGTCCTTTAAGTTACGTCAGCTGTCACTCTGCCAAAAAAAGAAAGATGAGTACATGTGGCTAGAGAAATCGCATGTAAACACCTGTATACGGAAAGTACTGGGCGGGAGGTTTTTTCTTTTTTCTTTTTTTTTTTGGCTGCTGGAGGATTCAAGACAATGCTTTGATTGGGATTTATAATATGATAATGTCGATGGTAATGAATGATTTGATGATAAACATAAGATGTTTTCTACCAGTGTTTTCCGGAGGACTGAGCTTTGCCGAAATTCCAGGAAACCGCTAGACTGAACGAGGTTTTTGTTTAAGCCATTCATTTTTCTTCTGTTAACTCATTTGGAATTCGTAGCCTTCGGAATTTTGTTTGAAAAGAGGCGGTTATCGCTGTGTTCATTAATTTTCATCGGAGCATTTAGTTCTCTAAGGTGCAGATGGTTGCTGGTGATCGAAAAGAACTTGGGACACCTAACTTCCCCAACTACATATGGTTGCATCTCTTCTCTTTTTCTGTTCACCTTCACTTTTATTCGCTTCTTCCTTTCTTTCTCTTCAGCCGTTTCCTGATGTGTTGACAAAGTTCACTTTATATCGTGTTGGTACTAAATAACTTATTAGCATAAAGAACTAATTCTACCATAACAGGATTGTTAGCGTTTCTTAGTGATCCAAAATTCTCTCCAAACACCGCGACTTACTCTCCCATTCCGATTTCCCTGCATTTCAGTTTTGCATTTCCACTGACAATGTGACTTACACCTAGAGTTTCGACTTTTCTGCTGTAATAGTTCGGTTTCACTGACGGTCATGACGTCAGCGATTTTCGGGTATTTGTGATGACCTTCCCTGTCATCGCTCTCATATTCATCATTCGCCATCTAATCATGAAATTTTCTTTGTAAGTTTCCTTTTTTTCTTCTGCTGAGAAACGTAGTACGAGGTACGATGACCATAAAGGTTCCTTTATCTCTGTGAGTTGAGCGTTTGGAATTTCCCTGAGAGGAAAAAAGTCGAATGTTTTTTTTTTGAGTACGTAATTCTGCGTGGAACGTTTGTTTCTGAAAAATGCTAAGAACCGAACCTTTCTACAATTTTTATTATTATATTATTATTTTTATTTTTGTTATTTATTATTAGAATTTTCTTGTTATTTCCTTGGAATGTACCGTCTTCAACGTCCCTGCTTACTGACGCAACTGAATATGATAGATATAACGAAAACATTGCAAACTCAAATAATTTAGTGCACATAAAAATCTCCGTTTATCGGAAGGACTTTTGCCTCAAATCTTCGTCACTAACATGATTTTTGTTCAGCTCAGAAAACTCTGAACCCCTGGAGAAAGCAAATAGCGATGACGGAGTTCCAAAAAGGCCTGAAAGAAATCTGACGAACAATCGACGAAGTCGTTATATTGTGACGTCGAAGGAGGAAACCAAGGAGTGAGTTTGTTGCTCAAAAATAATCGTTATTATTTGAATAATAATGTGTACTGTGTGCATATGCATCTATTTTTTCTATTAGGCAATCTGATTTTTTTTATTTTCATCCCCTCTTAACGCAGCTATATATATGTAGGTGATTATATGGTGCTTTGTATTTCATTTTGCGTTTTCATCGTTAGTCGTTCGCTTCGTTGCGCTTGATCAGATTATGATGCGCATTTTCAAAGTAAGTCTCTAGATTAAATGTTCTAGCCATTAATTTTCAGCTAAAGAAATAAATCTGTTACTCACTAGCATTTTGTAAGGACATTTTGCTCTCTGCTTTTTGGATTTTTCATTGACTTTTTCGTTCTAAAAACCTAGTGTATTCAGTAGAAAACAAGTTATTGGATGACTTTTTTTCAAAATTTGAAGTCTTTTGGGGGAAAAAATCTCTTGCATCAGACTTAAGGAAGGTACTTCAATTCTCATGTTCCGATTTTCTCGTGCAGATTTTTCAGGATTCTCAAATTATAAGTGGTACTAGACAGAAATTTATTTACATATATGACTTAGATGTTGGTTTTAATGTGAACTATAACGTTTATAACTGTTTATATTTTCTCATAAATACTTTTCAAAAATAAGAGCTTTTCAATTTACCAAACTTATTTATTTAATTTATTATTTATTTTATATCTGTTTATTTGTACACCTTTACTCAGCGCACATGTACATCAATTTCCCTTTTTCATCCTACTTACGGTGGAAAATCGCCTGCTTTTTTTCCTTTTCTCTTGCTCTCCAGCAAAAATTAGCTGCTCATGAGCAGGATCTGTTCTCTTACAGGTCAGATCGTGAGCCAACAATCCGGTGGATCTATGCCGAATTTGATCCATCTTCGAAAATGAAAGAGGGTAACGCCAGAAGTGCTGGTGCGGGTGGAGATGAAGTGAAAGGAGAAACAGCGAAAACCTCAGCCAAAAAAGAACAGGTTCGGAAGTCATCCAGTTTGTGAGGTAGGGATTTCTATACCGATGTTTTAAGCTTCCGTGCACATCCAAATCAATACCTAATGGACATGCGATCTTCAACAAAAGCTCGAATGCGACGCGGAGCGAGCATCTGATGTCGGTCACATCAAAACCGACAGCGGTAGCTTCGAAGCGACCACAAAACGCCTGTGAAAGCACTTCATTCATAGCGAAGTACGTTAACTTTTTTTTGTAAATTTTCTCAAGAAATGGTGGAAACCTTCTGAAAGAGAAAAAGCTCTTGCATGGTTTAAGTGATGCTCTCACGGGATGTGGTCCCAGCGTTCGAACTGATCAAGAGGATGTTTTTGAAAGGAGACGTCGTTCGACACCACCATTGATGACATCGACACCGTACACAACACTTGAGCGGAAGGACAGGTCCTCTCATTCGTTCTCATTCCTTCCTACGTTCTTCTAGGTATAACCCTTCCATTATCGCGTTAAAGGCAGCATACCAAGAACCATGATGGAATGTCTCCAGGGAAGGATATGGTTAGAAGTGTAGATCACGAGCACGAACGCGTAAATGTCCTGAAAAACAGCGTGGGAAACGGCTTGCCGACCGAATTTTCTACGAGGCACCTAGTGACGTGCCACAACTGAGAGCGGGCTATTAGAGAGATTCGCGCTCGTACTCATACATTGTACTATTGGCTTCAATAGCCGATCTGACGCTGACCCTCCAAACCTGCTTCGAATTTTCGTGGTTATCAGGTCAGGGTACAAATTGAAATGGGACCATGAACGCTTCTTGAAACCGCAGCGTTTTGAAATGTATTTATGTTTTTCAATTTGTGTGCAAAAGAGGTTTTGGTGAAACTTCATTAGTGGCGTGACGATTCGACAACCTCGTGTTTATGGAAGGCCTAAAAATGATCCGAGGTTTTCGATGCTAATCATATCCCATCAAACTCGTCCTCTCTCCTTGCCAAGCCTTCATAGATATCTGTTTAGACCAGTCACCAGTGTTTTCCTGTTTGGAGTTCTTGCGAAAAAAAAAACCTTAACCCATTATCGGGCCTTTGATAAAGACGAGATTGTCGAACCGTCAGGCAATAAATGAAGTTTCGACAAAACCTCATCGACAAAACAAGGAAACATTAGTCCGGTCACTAATGGTTTCAAAAAGAAAGCCTATCTGATGCGTGTTGTCTGGAGGACAAAGTCCGGGGATTCCTTTTCGTTAGGGTTTGGAGTGTAGTTTTTCTGACGGTATCACAACAAAACAGGAAATAGGAGGCTGCAAAACCAAGAAATTTCGGAAATTCTGTCACTCATGCACTCTGCGCATGGAATTGCCCCATCGGACTTCGGATTTCCACTCAACGCGTTTCCAATTTTTTTTCTGATACATTTACGAGTGCAAAGTCGTCTCGTTAGGAGAACTGATGCAATGACTCTGCTCCTAACGAATCCAACTCATATCGTTTTTCGTCTGATACATGAAAACTACGTTTCGAACCATTTCCATCACTGGAGTGAATCCAATACTGGAAAATTTCTTGAATGTCGTGTTTAATCCTATAGAAAAATGTTTGAAAGCTCCAAGATCTTGTCACGGTACGACGAGGGTCACCGTTTCGAGAATACCGCGTATTTTCCGAAGGTATTCGCAATGAACGACATCGATACAAAACACTTTTTTTTAAAAGAAAACTGAAACGTAACATGTCTTTGGTAATCATGTATGAAACGGAAGAGTGAGAAAGGCAAAGTTTTTTCCACGAGTATGTCGTTTTTGTTTTTTTTCTTTCGTGAATGCCAAACATTCTTCTAGTAGTGTGATTTCCAAAGTCGAACACCGTGAAAATGTATCCGTAATAATTTTTTCATTATACCGACTGAGAACAAGTCAATGAATGACTGAATGAATGAACGAATGAATGACTGAATGAATGAATGAATGAATGAATGAATGAATGTATGTATGTATGAATGAATGAATGAATGAATGAATGAATGAATGAATGAATGAATGAATGAATGAATGAATGAATGAATGAATGAATGAATGAATGATAGGAAGTTTTCGTGGGTAATGAGCATAGGCATTTAAAAAAGGAAAACTTAAAGAATTTGTATATACACGCTTATGTTGGCGTGAAAATATGAGTAATTCTTGAAAAATATGAAATCAGTTAATTGAACTACATATGCGCTCGGAACATTAGTTTTGTTTTGCACGTAGGTACGACTTTATGCAGAAAAAATCAATAAAACGAAAAAAAATCAGTAGAACTTTCAAGTTTTTTTTTGCAGAGGAATTCATAGTGATACTCAGACTTTAAGAGTAATTTTAAAAAAAGAATTTATTGACAAGTACTATTGTTGTAATGTGAGAGACGATATTTTAATCCAAAAGGACTAGTTTTTACTCGATTAGGTAAAAATTTCAAGTTATTTTTTGAATCAAAACAATGTGAGAAAAGAGATGGGTGTGGCGCAGTTGGCATGAGGTTCGGTTGTGGTTGTACCGCCAATGGCTCGAAACCGCACTAGAACCAACCAAGCTTTTCAATCTTTCATCCCTTCGGGATCCATAATAGCTGGGAAGATAAAAATAGCCCTCCCTTGCCTCTCATTTTTCCAAGCTGAAAAAAGCACATGATAATAAGAAGTAGTTCGAAACATTCTTTATATGGTTCGACAGAGCACTTCTCTCTCTCTCTCTCTCTCTCTCTCTCTCTCTCTCTCTCTCTCTAAAAGATAGTCAAATTCCAATTTTTTTGAATACTCATTGAATCTTGGTTTCCGAAATTCTTGTTTGGAAAGACAAGAATCAGCAAAAAATCTTCAGAAATCGGAATATCTTGAACATGTTCAGTTTTTTCCAATGAATCGAGGGGTTGAGGCGACCAGCGCTGCTTGTAAGATTTGTGTTGTACGTAAAGGACAAGAATGAGGCGAAGAGGCATGAAAAGTCAAAAAAACAATACTTGGAAGACATTTAAAAGTGCAAGATAGTGAAACAATTGAATGGTTGGATAAAATTATGTTTAGAGAAAAAAAAACAGTGGCGGGCATGTTTTTTATTGGTTCGCAGGAGTTTTTTTATTTTCAAAGAAAAAATTTCTTGCCTGTAAACCGCCGGCACCGGTGTCAGTCTGTGATATGTTTTCGAGGTAAAAATCCCCGATTTTGAAGTGTGAAGAAAAGATTGAGCGCTGTTTCCAGGTAGGTCTCCTCTCTAAGGCGAGTGTTTCCTATTCTCCACTTGACATTCACACTTTAAAGATCCGGACAGAAAAGAAAGCATAAAATTAGAAAATCTGCATAGTAAAATCTTGTATTGTGATAAATTTCTTCTCAAATAGAACATTGCGGAAGTATCCCTTATTTCTACGTGTATTTTTCACTTTGAGTGGAAAAAAGCGTTCGCAACTTATTCCTCAACCTGATGAATAGTGACAACATTGTGATTAATACTGTTTGTGGATATCACTAATAATATGAAAAAACACCTTCTTTCCTACTCGTCCTTCATTCTTGAGGTACGAAGAAGATCCAAATCATACTCACCAGGATATAAAAATCTAATTCTTTCCTTATCACACAATATTTTTTCACTTGAACTTCCTCGATGTAAATATTTATCATCCCTTTCGAATTCCTACCGGTTTAATGTTTATGAATACGATGATCAGTCACCATCAATTAATCTCGTTTCCATCAGCAAAATGTTTACTTGTGTACCTGTAACAATAATTTGTCACATGGCATGTCGTACAATATAAATTTCAATGAAAACACTCATCCAACCAGTCGAGGCGTAGTTCTGATGCGTGACGGTTTGATATCAGTGCGCTCTGCCGAACATGGCCTCGTGCGTAAGCGGCGTCCTTTTGTCTCCTCCCTTGAGACATCAAGTTCTAATCAATATGTACATACTGGTAATCAGTTGAAAATAATGCAGCCCGTAGAAAATAACTTTTTTTCCTCGCATACGTGTGTTGCCATTTCACAGCAATTTGCATTAGGGTAGCAATGAAAAAAAAAACAACTGAAGGTATCCTGGATATTCGTATGAAAAAGCAGATGTCCAGCGGTGAGTCACGTAGATTCGTTGACGTGTTGCGATCCCAGTCGCAGAAGCTTCAATAATCAAGGAATCATCCAAAAATTCCCAGTGTTCGTTAATCGCAAATGAATTGTGTTCCATCACCACAATACGAAAGTCCGCAGAAATTTGCCCACCGGTCTAAAATTATTGAAGTTTGCTTGGGATGTGTTGCCACACCCATCATTCTCGCCTGTTCTTGTGTCCCATCAGATTTCCACTTGTTTCGCTCTCTTCAAACTCCTTGCGAGGTATAATATTTAATTCAGGTAAGGCTGTGAATCAGTGCCTTTCTCAGTCTTTCCCCAATAAAGCCAGTTCCTCCTAGGAACGAGAAATTTTGAAGCTCCCTTAAAGATGGAGAAAGATCGTCGATTAAAGCTGACAGTCAATAAATGACCTTCGAAAAACATAGGAAAAATACGTCATGACTTTTACTACAACCAAAATCGTGGAATCTTGCGTCACAAATTTTCTTGAACTTCTGCGGTATCTACAAGGGAAATCTACCACACCCAAATCCCTCTTTGACGGCACTGCTCATCGACGGAGTCAGAAAATATCCGTGTTCCCTTTTTTGCAGGGAAAATAAAGCTGTTATAGCAATGCGGGTTTGAAAAAAAGATAAGTTTATGGTTGTCGGTGAACATGATAGAAAGATCTTGAAACATGACAACAGCTAGGGCGATGTAACAGCGAAAAATCTGCTTCTCTTGTTTTTTGCGGCTCTTTTGACT
The DNA here is from genome assembly GCF_031761385.1 of Necator americanus. Taxonomy (NCBI): domain Eukaryota; kingdom Metazoa; phylum Nematoda; class Chromadorea; order Rhabditida; family Ancylostomatidae; genus Necator; species Necator americanus. Next base: position 14,235,003 of record NC_087375.1, read on the forward strand.
GTAAAATTATCCCGACCGTAATTTTTGACGTGAAGAATTCGTTTTTCTAGGAGACAAGGTCTCGGCTGTAGGAGGTTTTCTCAGACAAAAACGAGGGACGACCTTGGTTGTATAGTGTACTGAATGAATTCAAATGCCAACTTTTTTAGAGTCTTTGAAAATCGTTTCTCATTTCTAACGCACACTTCTTTTTTGCAGATCCAGCGTGGACATCATCAGTGACCGTAATGAATTGAGACAATCGCAATCATTCCCAGTAATACGTTTGGAAAATGGCTCTGATATCGGTAACAAGGTGCATCGTTTTTCTGCCTGCATTCCGTTCTCTAATTTCTCCACATATTCCCGCTGTTCCCACTAATTAGTGTCGACGGTCGTTTCGGGACGACTGAGAAAAGTTCTCTTCATCAATTACGTACTTGTCGTGTTCGTACACACCCTGTTCCTTTGATTCAGAACCATTGACATCCAATAGCCCTCTCCTTCTCATTCGTTTGAAGTCATGTCACGCCGACGGATGCGACAGATGCTCCTGTTGCAGGAGAACGACGTGGGCCACGATGAAGTTGGTGGTGAACTGGTACCTGCATCGCCTCGTCGAGTTCCGTCGTCGCCGATCGTTGTCCTCAACCAGAGCAGGAAGAGCAGCCTCGACCAACATTTTAATTCCGGCGAGCGGAGACGTCGCAAATCCACTGTCACGGACATCGACTGGTTTGCTGCCTTTAAGATGAAGGCCCGTTTTAAATTAGTTTTTTTTTGTTGTCGTTCGCTAAGTCATCTACTTTTCGCACGTTTTAAGATAATGAAGGAAGAAATCAGTGTAGTTTTTCTAGAAAGTTTTTTCTCTTACTCCCCGAAGATTGCATGAATAATACCAAACAACCATTCTGTTTACGCTGCTCTGATTTATCTGCACTTTATACCGTCGATATTATTAAACTAAACCTCATTCATGCAGAAATTCATCTGAATACACCCGAAAATGCAAAATCGATTCGAGAACGAAGACAAATCAAAATAAAAACTTTGCGAATGCCTTGGGGTAACCTTTTTAACACTGATCGTCTATTTTTCATGATCGTTATTGCTATACATATATTTAAAATGGATACACAGGGACCGTGATCACTATTTTGGTTCACAGTAACACTGATGTCTTGCTGATTATTGATAGTGCCAGTTCAGGAACCTTCCACACCTAACTCTCCGGGCTGTGCATTCGTTCTGGATGTGATGAAGCAAGCCGACGCCGCCGGTGAACACACACATCCACTCTACGAAACGACCAGGTCTGTTCTTTCTGCTCATCTCCTTCAAGAAAAATTATTTTTTTCTAGGCATCACGTGACGGAGGCCCCGAAGCCGGTCGAAATCGACATGGACGAGATTTTCTGTGTCAATTCCGGCAGCACAGATACGAAATCGTGTCCGTGTAATGCGTGCTACCTCACCAAGCTCAGCGACGACGAGAGAACAAGATTTCTACGAAGATCCTCGAGAAGGAGGAAGGTGCGTCCAGCTGAGAAGACCATGTCGCAGCCACCAACATCCAGCAACAATGTACCAACAATGGACATTTCTCTGGACGAGGTATTTGAACCCCACAGAGCATCGCGAAGTGCTGCGAGCACGAACAGTGAGGACGAGAGGCATGCGAGCAGAAGCGTGGAAAACTCAGGTCCGCTATCTCCAGAGGATATGAAAAACGCCAAGAAAACAACTTTTTGTCCGGAGAAAACCACTTCACTGTCGTCTCAGAAAGAGAAAACAGAGATTAATCTGGATGAGATTTTTCCAACAACGAATTCTTGTGATGGAAACCTCAGAGAACATAAAAGAAAGTCGGAGACCACCCAGTTGTCTTACGAAAAGGCGTTCGCAAAAGAAGTGGAGATGAGTCCAGAATTGCAACAACAGCAAAAACCATTCAATTGGGTAGCAGCGCTTGTTGGTACCAACTCCTCCGATTTTTCAGCGAATGAGACAAAAACGGGAGTAGTTCGTGCTCCCAGAATCGAGTGCAGTGATGCTCATATAGATGTAGACGTCAACAGAAATAAACCTGATGACTTCAGTAGCGTTTCTACCATAAGTTCTACGGAAATCAACGGACGAAGTTCTCCCTCCAACGGGCTCGAAGGAACGGAAGATTGGTTGCATAACATTGTAAAGTCGGAGAAGTCTGAGGAACAAAAGACGAGCATCAGTGACGAAGAAAAGCCATCCGATGTTAGCCGGAAAATGACGTCAGCTCAACAATTATCAGACGACTTGATGCAGACAGTCTTCAACCGAGAAGGCACAAGTAGTGGATGTGATGGTAGAAAGTGCCGCTGCGCCGCCTGTACGATTGACATTCGAACCGCTCCGACGACGAACGGAAGCGGGCACGGCGAGCACACGAGCGGAGAGGTATTCGCTTAGATTCTCTTCTCTTTTCTTTTTTTCCTGGAATCAAAAATAGTGGTTTTTTGGCATTTTATCCTCATTGACTGCTTGTTACTGGGTTCTTTATGAGATCTTCCGTACATAAATAGTAATAGAAAACTCAAAAATAATTAGTCATTTTAAAAATTAACTGAATATGAGTTCACCTCTATCAGTTCTTTTACAACATCCCACAAAAATTAACAAATTTTTGTTAATGATGTTTGCACATGAGTGCTTGGTTACTCGTCATTTTTCACTAATTAGCAACTGAAAAAGTTAGTTCAAATAAATTTTTGGCTGAATTTGAACTGAATTTTTTCTAAGCACTGCCATTTCTTCATAAACGAAACTGAAAATAATCAGTTTTGTGTTTATTAGAAATGTGGTGTTGAACTGACTAACAGGATTGGTCGCTCTGCCTGTAAAAAATTTATTATTTATTGAATATTTTCAGACTCTTTACTTTTTTCTTAACTCATAAGAAATGCCTGAATAACATACATACGTCCAGATCTACGTACCTTTGTAAACTTTCAATTAAAACTCTTTTCAGGAAGGGATCACAAATAACACTTTTGTTGCGAGGAAAGGTCTTCACCTTAAAGCAGAACTTAGAATACTTAGTTGCTTCAGTGTTTTTATTAATAAAAAATTGAATAACTGAGTAATAATTAATTATTGAAATTAAATTAATATGAAACATTTTAGATTTGCAATGGATTTTTATCGTTAAGGTACATCGATCAAAAAATAAAGCAGCAACGTCAATTCAAAAAGACCCTGCCACTTGTTCGAAGGATAACATCGAAGAAAAAACCTCGGGTTCGTGCGATTTCCGGTTTTCTGTTGTCCTAGAAACTCGCTTGAAATATGTAGCAGCAGTGAACTTATTCATAATCATGATGAAGTTAGAAGCGCAAAATTCCCACGATAATAAATGTTTAGATTGCTAGAAGTTTGAGGAAGGAAAAGCATGAGTTCACCCGGAGTATTCTCCATAAAGATTGAAAATTTCCTCAAATTTTTCTTCCTCAAAATCGGTCTCACTCTCGACAAAGAATTATCCTTCTCTTTTTTTTACAGATTCCTCTTCCAAAGTTTACGGTGACCCGCGAGATCCTCCTGATTCCAATGAATCTGAAGCAATCCACTTTCCACCTGGCCGTACAACACTGGTTGGCGACGTCCTAAGAAAGCCAAGTATCCTCGAAGAAACTTCATTTAACACAGGTTCGCTGTTAGTCACTTGAAATTGCGCCGTAAGTACACCTACTTATGGATTTCAATCGTTCCAGACCACTTGTCATCCATAAGCGATGTTTCGAAGGCATACGTACACCGTTTGACTCAGCTCAAATCAGAGCTCGATCTGGAGGAGAAGGACAAAAACCAGGGGCCTTCTGTGAGCGTGCCGAATTTGAACCCTCATGACATCTCTGAGCACGGTGGAAACCACATGCCCCGTGCTACGTTTTATTCTGCAGAACCGGATAGTTTGAGTGAGGAGGCTTTGAAACGCGAACCAATAAGCGATGAGGCGTTGATCGACGCAGTGTTCAGCGCTGTGTTCGAGGGAGAGTCAAGTGAGATGACGAGCTTGGGTGCCGCTTCCTCCTCGCAAAACCTTCTTGCTCCTGATCGACCTTCCACAGACGAAGATGCTGAGAAGAACCACGATAAATCGGAACCAGTGGTGAGCTCGAGTTTCGATGACTGGTACGATAATCCGACTGTTCCACCCTCAGAAGATAATGAGGTAAACGATTATGTTGAGGAGCTGCTCAACCAATCCATGGACGAAGCGATATTCTCGGCGTCAAGAAGTTTGCGGAAACACGATGACGACACGAAAGAAGAAACTCTGGACACTCCTGAGAAATCAAGTGACAAGGACCAGCAGGAGCAACTCGATTCTGCACCTGTAGTGGACTCTAAGGAGGGCAGTGGAGAACAGGAAAAGGATGCAATCATGGAGGCCGTGTTCACCTCAACGATCGACAATCAGCAGTTCATGGAATCTGTTATCTCGTACCCAGGATCAGCTTCATCATCCAGAATTACCTCGTCGGCGACTACTCCGGGACCTAATAGGTCTCGAAAAGACTCTGAGGTCTTTTTTGCATCAAACACAGGCCCAGCTCCTGAGGGCGATGTCACCTTCGTATCGAACGCGAGTGTCGTCATGAACAACACGCATTCATCGTCCGAAGGTGAATTTGATGAGGATTATATCATAAAATTAGTGTTCTCGGAGAAAAACGAGGAGGCAGTGCCGAAAGACGGAGCGCCTATCATAGAAACTCCACGGGAGCGAGTGGAAAAGACGGTGAGACCTCCTCCAGTAGAAGATCCAAGTGAGTCGGCCATTGTCTCGGCAAATTCAGAGGTGGGTTTTGTAGAAATTTGATTAAAACCACTTCTCTACAAATATATTCGGCATTTTCTTTCTCAAATTTCGGCTCTTGAGGCTCTTTTTTTATACCGCCTCGTGCAACCCAAAATTTCCCTTTTGTCGGATTTCCTTACCTTTCCTTCTTCTGTCCTTAAAAACTTAAGGGAAGAAGAAAGAATGGTTTTTAAGATTTTTCTTACTAAATGTTTGGTTTTCTGTTACACTTCCTTCATGTTCACCGGTGCTACAGCAAAGACACCAACTTCCAGGGTTTCTCCCTAACACGAACACCTGGATCTCTACTCCTTATCGAGTTTCAGCTAATATTTGAACATCCACGAATTAATGAAATAAAATGTTCTTTATCTTGAATAACGTATTATTTCCACTTTACAGTATCACTTAGCATATCTCATGGTCCACTTTTTCCACTTTTTTTGAAGTTAAAGCCACTTTACTTTGTGTCATTCAATAATTGTTTTGTTTTATTTATTTTAGTAACAGAACTACTACAGAAATTCTACAAGTTAGTAGGATCGAAACTGTGCACTCACTCGCCACAACGCTTCAAACTCATATTTTTTGACGGGTGCTATTTTCTGCTGATAACTTCAGGGAAAAGAACACTTTGATAACACTTCCAGAAACGCTGATAACATGGATCTCCGAGGCCAATTAAGAATCAATTACCCCATTCCTATTATTTCCAAGTCCAAATTTTGATTTTTTCTGCAGATATTTTCATGAATTGAGCATCTACTTAACAACTGGAACAGATGTGAAGCCAAATCCTCATACATTCATCGGGATTCGCAAAATTCTATCTTCCTCCTTTTGTTTTCTTCTACCATCCAAAAGACCAACTTATTGTTTGTATCCATAGTTCATGAAGCCGAGCTCGAATGCACGTTTACATTTAGAATGACGCGAATCGTCGAACGCTCTTGTGTTTTGTTTTTCTCGGAACAATCGATAGTAGTCAAAAGCCAGAGTAAACAGAGCTGCGATTTGCGTTACAACCGCTATTCTCCTAGCATTCTTACAAAGCTTCACATCATAGTGTTGAAGATCCATCGTATAACACCCATTCCTCCTTTTAGTCGCCATAACCATTCGTTTTCATTATCTCCTTTTTCTGAAACTCCCCGCCCTCTTCTGACGCCAGGTTTAGAAACGTTTTCACAGGTTTGTGCTTCTGTTATGCTGCTACTACAACATTTGAAATGTTGCAGATCGATAATCGATCGCTGTCACCAATGGAGAACGACATGGACGGGAAAGCGGACGAGGAACTTCTGGAGGTTGAGGTTTTCCCGGGATATTTCCACATAAAGGGGAACTATTCGCTAGTTGTCGCTAAGGTGGGCAAACTTGAATTTGTTGGATGCAGCGTCGGGAAGCTTTTCTTGCTTCAGGGTGATCCTTTGGGAGTTCTGCTCGCAGACGTCCACTCGAAGGGATCCTCCTCGTCCCTAGATTTCTCAATTACACCAAAGCTACGAAGAATGTTGATACAGTGTTTCAAGGAAAAGACTCGGCCTAACATAGAAGGAGGTTAGTTCTGAGAAATGCCGCATGGTCCTCCTAAATGGTGAGCTCAGCTCGGATTAAGCACCTTTGAGTAGCGCCCGTGGGTGTTTTCTTAGATTTGCAAGACTTTCTAGGCACTACACAAATATGAGAGCTGCACGGAAGTTCCTCATACAATATGGCTGGAACCCTTTGAGATAAACGCAGATTTCCTGTAGAATAACATTAAAATCTGTCATTTTACGAATATAGACTAATTAAAAGACAAATTAATTACATGGATTAAAAAACACAAAGAAGAACAAGCAAGGTTTCAAAGCAGTGACTCCGGTTTTTTGTCTTTGAGATCCTGAAAGTTAAATCGCTCGGTACAGGATCGATAGGATCGCTTTCAAACTGCCACCTTTTCGTAATATTTTTTCTTGCCTTGCACTTAGCATTTTTTTCTAGATTTCAAATGTCAGCACGTGTTTTCCATCATCTACTTCCGATAACTGAGCTAAACCGGTTGTAAACTTTGCCTTCATTATTTTATCATAGCTCCAACGATTGTAAATATTAGGAACTCATTTCTAGAGGTCACTGTCCCAGATAAATAATTGCTGGCAATTACCTTTTTTCAGTGAATTATCTTCACTTTTGAATAACACTTCTTCACATTTGGAAAATTTAAATAAAAACCTAGACCTTCCATTAAAAAGCAGAATACCAAGAAATTGATGGTGTTGAGGTCTTTACACGAATAAGGATCGGGGTGTAGCTCTCTACTGTATTCGTGGCCACGCTTAAAGGCATCACCCCACGAATCTGAAGTGGTGCAGATTTCAAGTGGAGTATTCGTATACGAGATGGGAGACTACGGAGAGGGAGGTGATTCCGTCCATTTCTTTGCGGCGCCGCACAAGACTGGCGCGCTCCAATCGAACCTCTTGTACAAAATGGTGCGCCAAAACGAATGAAGCCGTATCTTCCGGGCCGTTTTTTACGGCAATTAGGAGGAAATGGACGGAATCACCCCCCTCTCCATAATCCACGATCCCGTATACGAATACTCCACCTGAAATCCGTACCACCTCAGATTCGTGGGGTGATGCCTTTAAAGGCAGCAAAGGGTGATTTCGTCCATCTCTTTCTAATTACCGTAAAAACGGCCCGGAAGGAAAATGCTGCGCCAAAACGCCCGAATCCGTATCGTCCGGGCCGTTTTTCATGGCAATTAGGAAGAAATGGACGGAATCACACCCCTCTCCATAATCTACTATCCCTTAGGAGAATACTCCACCCGTACCACCTCAGATTCATGAAGTTCCGCCAACTAATCCAGAAAAAGAGGGGGCAAATAGGCCTTGTTGCACCAGTCCCCCCACGATGCAACTTGTTACGCAATAAAACGGAAGCAGCTTCGTTGTCGTCCACCACCACGCAGTTTTATTCAAAAAAGATAAAGGATAAAGTTGCTGGCGTTAATCAATCCGCTTGGGATGCGCCCCACGCTCACTTCAATTCTGAATCGTTTGAGGTTTACGAACGTGTAACTGGCCTATACAATGACTTGCGGTGGCCAGCCGATGTGTCAATTCGGTGCTTTTATCCTCCCAGACAAGTCTGGTACCAACTAATCGACCCTGGGGGGATGAAAGGCTTGGTGAGCTCTAGGGCGGATTCGAACTTCCGATCGACCGTGCAGGCAGAAGGGACCTCTAACCGCTACACTACATCAGCCCAATTCATTTCTTAGTCATCCAACTTGTTTCTTTATTCCGATTTATTGCATTTGCTTTTAATTGCTATATGAGCTGTACTAGACAGAGACTGGGGTCATTGTCGAGAGGGTATTTTATGTGAGGTGGTTGTCCTGAACCTGTCCCAAACGCACAATAGCAGACACGCTACAGGCAAATTGCTATCGGCCCACTACCTGTAATAAGTTGCACTGTTGGGAGCACCGGCACAAGCAAGGCTTCACACTCCTTTTTTCGAATAAGGAAAAATCTAACGTGCTTAAGCTCATGATTCTTTTCTTTACATCCCTGCCCCCGTCAACTCGCTTAGAGACCCAACATCGTCAATTTCGTGATTTCTAATACAAAAAACTTGCGATTATCTTCTCTCTTTTTTTTGAATCCAGGGAGAAGAAATACATAGTTTAGGTATTAAAATTATGTAAGGCATTAAAGAGGTTCCAAAATGAGTCCCATCTGTTACTAGTCGAAGTAGGAGCTAGTAGATATGTTTGTCCAGGTGGCCCCAACCCGCGTTCAGTGGCAAGACCCACAAACATGGTCGAAGACCTTTGTCAGCGACATTTTCGCGACAAGTTAAGCGCTTTCTCTTCCTACTTCTCTGCGCTTTCCCTTAGCCTAGTTGAGGACGCGTCGCGGTTTCTCTTTTAAATATAAGTCCCCCAAATGACGTTACCGAACTAAAAAGTGCTCATATAAGTGTTTTAAGCTGATATGATCTGTTATCGAGCTCGAAACCTCCTTACCGAAGAGGACGTATCGGATATTGTGTACACTATGATGGAAAAAAACCGCTTCAACGCCGAATCGAATCCAGAAGTGAGAATCTATTGAAAACTAGAGACTTTTTTTGGAGATATCGTTCTTCTTTAGGGCAACATCAATTTTTGCACGGCAGAAAACAATCTCTGTACGAAAGAAGTGATGGAACAGTTGAAGAGCAAAGGTTTCTCTCCGGACGAATCTCATCTGATACACTATCCCCCAGCTGGTGGATACATAAGGTGACCTTTGTGTACATAATTGAGCATCCATTGATCAATACCGTAACGAAGAACAGTTTTGGTTTACAGTTCACAATACCTTATTAAGTATCATCACCATGTAAATGAACAAAAGAAAAACAGACGGGAATTGTAGAACTGGCTTCTCGTAGCTGCGCGCCACTTTTTACATATGTTTATATGACTATCGGTTGCGGAAATCTTAAGTGAGAGCGCGCTTCCGAAGAAAAAAATAAGTGTTGCTATGTTTTTAGGATCAACATAAAAAAATGAATCCGGTCAATTGAAGATAAACATCTGAGAAAAATATGAAGATGATCATTTGTTTACATTACGGTCGGCCATTCTTACTACAGCCGGCAATTTATTGCAGCACTAAGCAAGCAGTGGCTAAGTACATGGCGGAATTCATGTCCATCGAACCGCCTGAACAAGAACTAGTGATTCTTCCTTCCTCCACTTCTGGATACGATATGTTATGTCATTGCACCTGTGAAGCTGAAGGTGACTTCTGGACAAACAGGGAAATTTCCTAAGAACCATAGTAGAACGATTGCTCAAACAAAAGAAAAACATCTTCAGATATTGTCCTGACAAGCGTTCCTACCTACGCCGCTTCGGTGAGAAATTGCGGATTTCGTGCTGAATGCAGAATTCGTCCTGTTGAGGTGAGGCTGTTTCTTCAGGATTCTCTACGGAAGTTAAAGAAATTACTTTTATTGCAGTAAACAGTATATAAGGGAATAAATTCGATATCAAATTATATCCTTATATGCTTACAAATTTTTGCCTAGAATCGGTTCTCTTGCCCACTCCTTGCATTTTAATCCCCAATTGAGCAGCGAAGCTCTGATACTTTATTATTCCATTATTTTTCTCTTATTCATGTCATTAATTTCATATTAATCATTTATTTCATTACTGATGTACTACAGTCTGTTTAATTTATTATGTGTTTACATTTTGTTGTTTCTTTCATTATTATATTATTTTATTCTTTGGTACTTGATATTGTATTATTAATTATTATCAATTATTTATTTTATTGGTGACACAGTGCCCTGTTTTATTGTTTATTCATTTATGTTTCGTTATTTATTATATTACTACTTCATTTTAAGCTTTCATTATATGTTCAAGTCCAGGTCGGGTGCAATATTGATACACAACAGTCTGTTCTAGATGGATATGGAGTCGCCCAGGCTGGACGTTGACGCTTACCAGAAACAACTGGATTATCATAATGCTAGGGTTTGGACTCCACTTTTGCATTCGCTGGTGAATAGAATAGAAATCAAAAATTTTAGGGGGCTATCGTGGGAGCTGTGCTCATAATCAACCCGCACAATCCTCTAGGAATAGTTTTCCCGCCAGACGATGTGCTAAAGTTATGCAATTGGGCAACAAGGTTGGAACACTTCGAAATTTGCTTCCAGCTAAGCACCTAACTCTTTCGTTCCAGGAATAACCTCGTGGTGCTTGTGGATGAGTCGTTTTCGTCGTGCGTATTCGCGCCTGATTCATCGTTCAAGAGTTTTCTTAGCTACAGAAATCGATTAGAAAACCCCGAAAATGTGATCTACTTGTGGAGTTTGAGCAAGGTGAGACTTTCCAACATCATATTTTTATTATTTCATTTGTTCCTATAACGCAAGAAATTCAAGGACTTCGGCGTTCCCGGTCTGAAACTTTCCGTTGTGCAATCGTGCTGTCCGAAGTTGATCGAGTCGCTGGGCACGCTCGAGCGGATTCATCCCGTTTCAGCAGTAGCACAAGATGTCGCGGTGGCGATTCTCACGGATTTCGGTTAGTGAATCGACACATGTAGTTGTCGATGTTATGTTTGTGGGAATGATGCAGCTGTGCATGCGATGAGCCTTTCACCAGTGGAAAACGCGCCGCGATCTGAAGTATAAACATGAGTACTGAGGACTATGGGTGCGACTGCACATTCTGCCTGGCTTATGGAATCTGGAAACGTCTTCCACTCTCTCAGTACTACAGACTGGTTATTATAGTATAATTTGCTCACTCGGAGGCAGCATGCATCCATTCTGACGTGGTGAAGGAATAGCAGAAAAAGCAAGAGTTGGGTGAGCGGATTTCGGTAGTCGGTAGTTCCGCTCATCTCCCCCAATCGTCGTAAAAAAACTGCGAGAAAGACGACCTTTTGGGACGATTAGGGGGAAGTGAGCGGACTGCGCTCATTTCCATAATCTACAACCCAAACTCTACGTTTTCGCTGGGATTTCCATTTTCCATGTCAATTTGAAAATTAACGAGATTGTCTGTTGTGTTTCTTACCCAGAACCCAGAATTCAATACCCAGAACTATAGTAGAGTCAAAAGGACATGAAGCAGGGTGCAATTGCGTATGCGGCTTTTCTCAAGGCGGCGCGGTGGAGCGTAGCGGTTAGGATCGAGTGAGGACCCCTCCTAACACCGCTCATTGCTGTAGTTCGTGATGGTTCCACCTAGATTCCAGCTGCTGCCTCCACCGTGCCGTTTCGAGGGCGTACGCAAATGCCCTGTGCTTTATGTCGTTTTAACCCAACTATAAATTGAGACTAATGCCGACCGCGAAATTCTGCAATGTTTGGTGACTTCCGATTAAAACATTCACAAAATTTGCACATTTTCGCTTTGAAAGTCGCATGGGACCTGTACACTCTTGAGGATTAGATCAGACACCTGCAGGAAAAACATTTGTGTGATTCATCAGCAACGATCTATTGCCTCCAGTTCAAAAATGTGTGACTCAAATAATTACTCAGCGTAGAAAAAATTCTAGATTTCCTTCTTTTTTTGAATTCCGAGGAGCATTCAGTTATTTATTTTGTAGACTTGGTTTCACTCATTCTTATTTAAAGGCATCACTCCACGGATGGTACGGATTTCAGGTGGAGTATTCGTATACGGGATGGTATATTATGAAGGTGATTCCGTCTATTACTTCCTAATTGCCGTAAAAAACGGCCTTTGGGCGTTCTGGCGCACTATTTTCTACAAGGAGTTCGACTGGAGCGCACCAGCCTTGCGCGGTGCCGCGTCTTCTGGATCTTTTTTACGGCAATTAGGAAGAAATGGAATCACCCTCCTCTCCATAATCTGCTATCCTTATAAGAATACTCCACCTGAAATCTGCACCACCTCAGATTCGTGGGGTGATGCCTTTAGGGGCAAAACTTCCTCCTCTCACAAACGTTATCCCAGACTCATCGATATTTTTAGAGTGGTTGCGGAACTTCCATGACACAAAACTGAAACGGTTGTCAGCTCACTACAAGTATGTAGCTGATCACCTTCGTCAAATGGCTCTTTCGTTTTGTCCAGCAGTAGCTGGCTGCTTCGTTATGGTCGACTTCAGAAAGGTAATTACTTACTACTTGACTATGCACGCTTTTCGACATGAGAGAATGTAGTACTTCTGAAAAAAATTATTTTGCTGCTAATTTGGGCGGGCGATAGTTGAATTGAGCCGGGAATGTAAGCGTGTAAGAAGAAAATGAAAATAAAGAACTACGAAATGAGAAGAGCATACAGTTTTTGAACAAAGAGACTGAAAAATTTTCTCTGAGACATATCATGGAGTTTCAGTCTTCGTGTGATCATTAACGGCGCAGATAAGATCTCCTGCAGTCTGATACTTAAATTATCCTTACTCTTACCATGTCAAACAACGACAACTCCGATGATGTAGTTAGAACGGCCTGCCCAGGCTATCGAATAGTACTGAGCCCCCAAAAAGTCCATCACGTCTTGGGAATCGCCAAGGAACTTGTGTCGCTGAGTTTCTGGCGGATCCGTAAAATGTGTTGTTACAGCACCTGCGCGCTCAGACCTTCGCGGATGAATTGTCACTGTTTCAATCGCTGTGCGATCGAGGAGTAATGCTGACTCCCGGTCAACATGTTTTATGTCAACAACCCGGATGGATGCGTCTTGTGTTCAGTTGTGATAAGAAGGAACTGATTGAAGGTATGCTGTCCGGTCTGAAGTAAGCAGATTTCTTCTAATCCTTGATGAACTGAAGGCATTAACCGAATTCGGAAGTTCTTCAATTTGGAAATGGACCAGAACGAAGCGGATATTGAGTACTGAGGTTAGTACCAGTATCAGGACACTTTTCTCGGTGATTTCGTTGTTATTAGCAGTGTTTGCAGCAGTGTCTTCCGTTTTTGCAACATGTTACGAGAAAGCATATCGTGTTGTATTGAAGTATACTGAAAGACATGTATCAAGAGTGTGCATAAAGATTATTATTTTTATCTTTCTGTTGCTAAATCCATTCAATCGCAGTAATTGCTTCCAAGACAGACGTAGCCAGCCAGCTGTAACGAAGTAGAAAATTTACCTTTCTATGGAATTTCTGGGAAATAGTATCCATTTAGTAATTAACAAACCTGGATACTTTTCTGAGCCTTATCCTTCTTACCGTTCTCTTTAGCAGTTTTTTCAGAACTTAAGCAAATGTTTCTTTTGCTTTTTGTTTACTTTCATCTATGAGTTCTTCACAGGTTCGACGACAGGAACCACGACTTTTCGAAGTTGCACTTTTGATTTTGCTTAGCGTGCCGCATCCCTCACTGGATTTCCCCAGTAGCTTGAGAGGCTTCGTCGCATCAGGTCTCAGCTCGTTGGCGATAATGTCCAACGATGCCGCCGGTCACTTTTTTTGCCGAGTGGGACAATTCCCGACGATATTGGAGGAAGTATTATTCAAAAAAAATAATTACGATGATTATTATTAACTTATTTATTGAAAATTTAATGTGTTCTGTGAATTGTTTCTGGAACACAGGACAATGCAGCCGGAAAAAGCCGCCAGAGCGTCGGTGTGTTAATGGGTGAAGTGTAGTTGGGAAGAGGAGTAGAAGGGGGAGGTATACTTCAATGCTGCTCGAATCGACTTGCACTTTACTACCACTTCCTGCAGCTCAAGAACCGTTCTTAACTAGCGAATTTCTTTCCCATTTGCATTTGCAGGAAAATTTGAGGAGACAGTATCTCATCAGTCTACAGGTCAGTACAGAAAGTGAATAGCTCAGTCAGTAGGCGGCTAAAACCTAAGCATTTGTCTTAAACGGTCTATGAAGTGGAGGCTAAAACCTCTAAGAGGAGAAAGGAAGTAGAGTTGGAACTGCTATCTGTTCTTACTTTACAAAACTCCCCAAACAGGCTCACTGCAAGTGAATAGCTGAGTCGTACCATTTGTACTTTCAAAGAAACCTAAATGGGTACGACAGAAAGCTATAAAATGGGACGAGATGGGTTCTACAGCTTAGATTTGGGTGCCGCGGTGCAGTAGCAGGACACAAAAATCCAAATGAATTTGTCAAGAAGTAAATGAGACTTATAGCTATGAGATCTGCATTTCTTGCATTTCACCACTGAGACATGGCTTCTCTGCAATCTGCAATTAACAAATAAAGGCATCACCTCACGAATCTGAGTCGTATATTGTGGAGAAGAGGGTGATTCCGTTCATCACTCCCCAGTGTAAACGGATGACCCCGGAACGCTGTTTCTCACGACGGCTTCTGTTGACCCTTGCGCCCCGCCCCCACCTGTGATTCGTCGAAAACCCATTCGGACGAATCGCAGGCGTCGGCGGTGCGCAAGTGTTTGCATGCAACAAAAGCCGTCGTGAGAAACAGCGCTCCGGAGTTGTCCGTTTACACTTATACAGGGAGAGATGAGCGAAACCACCCCTGTATTCACAATCTACGACTCGATACAGGTGTACTCGAGAGGAAATCCATACCGCCTCAGATACGTGGGTTGATGCCTTCAAGAACGGTCTTTACGCTCTGAGAAAGTCTTTTTTGCGCGCCAAACTGGAGGTCGACTAGAGCAGTGTTGAGTGCCCCTCCAACCACATTTTACCAGGTTTTTGAATGTTATGAACTACAAACAAAGCCACTTCAATAGAACCAATGCTGTTGCGCTGAGTTCGAAGGGAAAAAGATGAATGTTCACGAAAAAATAGTTTTTTTCTGCGAGGAGTTATATTGGGAGAAGCAAAGAATCGTCTTAGCACGAGAGTCCCGGCGAAAAAAGGTAATTAGAACAAAGAGTATGATCTTTCTGTGATGAGCATCAACAGTTTAGTTAGGGACGCTTTGGTCGGAGGTTCTCCAAAAACACTCTCTGCAGGACAACACGAAATTGTATCTGACGATCACAAGAGAAAAAAATTCCACCCACAGGAAAGAATTGGAAATCATAAGGAGAAAGCTGCAAAGCTGTAGGCTCGCGTATCGGTAGTCTGTACAGAGAGTCGACGCGCAGAAATACCATTATTCTTCGGACGCACGTGACTGAGAACTCGCATAGAAGAAAAGGAGATATAGTCCTTACTAAGAAAAATAGAAAAACGTAAAGACAAAGTACATTTGTTGTCAAAAAAATTTCAGGAGAAGAAGGTTCTCATGGACGGACAGGTCTGATCATTTTGATACAATTAGACTTCTCATCAATTCCGCTAATTCCGCCTAATGGGTCATGAATGCGGTTGGTCGTTCTTATTTGACTTTGAAAAAAGTTGTCTGCACAGGCGCCAAACGTTTAACCCGGATTGCTCTTTTGATTGTGGCAAAACAGTAGAAATAGGAACCGTGCGCGAAACACACAAAGACAGTGTGTTCCCAGATTCGCGTCGCGGTCACAGTCTTCTGACCTCGGCTGGTTTGGCCACCTCGAATTTTTCCAGATAACACTTCCTTATAATTCGAATGACGCTCATATATGGACTCATAAAGATCCCGATCTTCAGTTGATAGAGCCAAGAATACTTGCTTCCATTAATAGGAACTATCTCGTGTATGGAAGAAAAGTGAGCCCATACCATTCTTTGCAAGAAAATGTCCGAGATCAGGGTAGAATGTAGTTGAGGGGACGCTCAACGCTGCTCCAATCGAACCGCACATTTTAAGCGCAAAAACGTTCTTAGAGCAAAGAAACCATCTTTACCTGGCAAATGGTTTTCCCATCTGAGAAGGCGATTGTTCATCAATCGACATTTCATCACTGGAAGCAAGTAGCTGGGTTGGTCGGTGCCCTAAAACCCAACCATGTCTTGAAGGATCCATGGCATCTAGGGTAAAGCTAATGAGACGAAAAGGAAGATAGAGCTAGGAAGATGGAAACACTTATGCTTTAAATCGGTCAAAACCTTCCAAACAGATTTAATGAAAGCGGATACCTTTGTTATATCATCTAGTAGTTTCAACGAAGCCCAAAATAGGAAAAGAACTTAAGAGTTGCTGCGCATTTCACACTTGACAGTTAGGAACGGTCTTCGCGCTCTAGGTGCGTTTTTTGCGCTCTAATTTAATTAGTTATTTTATAATTCAGTGCACTTCGAGTGCAGTTCAATTAGAGTGGTTTGAGCGCGGCAAACTTCATTTTACCCCGGCAGTAGGAAGTATCGGTTCTTATGAAAAGGAATAGAGAAAAGGCGACTTTATTACTGTAGTTGTTGTTTACTACAAGTTCTAGGTCGGTCGTCCTTCCCTGAACCACCAAGTGACAATTGTCAATCACGGAGAACATCCTATAGCATTCAAAGTAATGACCACCGATAACTACGCGTACTTTGTCAATCAGGTAGGCAGACCCTCCTAACATTTCACTGATTGGCAGGAAGTAATACTTTGTAAAAAAAAGACTGTAAAGTAGATAAGTAGAAATTGCACCTTGCTAAAGCTAAATCTGAGGGAATTCTGAACATGTTACCGTACAGCAATGAGAAAGTGCTCTCTGGAACAAATATGACTTCGAGCGCAGTTCCTTGATTTCTTAACCATTCTGGTGAATTAAACAGAGGAATTAAGTAGTCATGGTAGGGTGAAAACACATGCAGCTCAGTAGAGATGATGACGTTCACGTCATTTCAAGTTAGCACGTCATCCTGTGCTAATAGTCGCGCTAAAATAGGAGAAAAACCAATACTTTGAATAGTCTTCAAATGTCAATTTCAATTTGAAATGTCTTCAAATTGTGGCGGTATCGAAGGAATGCAGGTGTGAAATCAAGTTTGAATACTCTCCAAATGTAGTGCTGCCACATTTAAGAACAACAAATTCCTTCACCAATGCTTATACTATAAAAAAAAGAACTAAGAAAGCATGGGTTAAAAAATACATATTTAACTCCTCAGAGAGTGGCAGGACTTTTAATTTTTATTGGTAAGCGAAGGCAGGCAAAACGAACACCAGAAAAAGTCTGAAGTCCGGCTTTACTCGGACGTTAAGACTGGTACATAAATAATGTAAGGTCAGGTAATATTCATGAGTAAGCCCTACCACATAACACCGAAGAGATTTGTATTTTCATGCCCAAGGTATTTGGAATAATTCCTGGACGACATCTTCATGCGTTACCTCATGTTCGTGCCCCGAATCAGTTCACTCTACAAGTAAATCGAAGGCCATATAATTGTTTCTGTGATGAACAGCAACCTTCTCACTGGAATACGTGAGCTGACTTTTTTCTGTTTGGATCCTAGAGTTTTCTATCTTAAGCTTGGTGACCCCGAGAAGTTGAAATGACTCAGACAGAAGCAACACTCTCGATATTTTTCCAAATAATAAGCACTTCTATTTTTACGATCTGTAGAAATAAAATTGTAGAAGTAGAAGGAATCTACTCAAATTGAGCTGCTGTCTGATTTATCTTCATCCAAAAAGTTTTCGAAATCTTGTTCATTTGGGTCAGTCAAGGCTACTCTACTCACCAGGGTGGAGGCTGTTTGTAAACCACGCGCTCGACCACTAGTTGATTACTGGAATCTAAATGTTCGCACAGTGACTTCTACTTTACTTCAACTTTATGTTTTCTTCTTGTTGTTGTCTTGTTCATCTCCAGTCTTGCCGAATGGGCAAACATTATCTGAAATAGTAGATAGTCACGGCTGTAGTATAGAAACCTTTTTCTAAGCAAACAGCGCATAATGATCCTGACCAACGAATGCCTTCATTTTCAAATGATCAGCAAAATAGTACTCTCAAATAAGAGCATTTGCTATGGGCAGAAAACTTGCTGCAGTTCTTGCCATTTGCTTTATGAGCAGAAACAACCAATAATCGAACGTTTTCCACAGTACATAAAATCCACCCGAAAACAACCAAAAGATGGTTGGCTGCCTTACTCGAATGCTCAAATAAAAGTGCACAGTGGCATTGCGAGTGTGAAATGGTATCGCAAGGAAAGCTCGAAAAATATACTGATAAAGGCAACGCCAGCTCATTCTATTGGCATGAAAAAGGCAATTATACGAAATATGGTCAAAACAGCAACAGCAATATGCACAGAGGATAGAGAACGGGAGGAATCACTAGAACTAGCCGTGAGCATAGCTAGTTCAAACGGTTACACGATATCGAAATCTAACACCCAATCTCGAACTACAAACAAGACAGTGAGGATCCCACGTGAAAGTAGAATTCCACTGTGCATCCTCTTCCCTTCTGACTCCTTAACTGCTGCTACACCGAACGGACTCTTGCGAGCACAGTTGCAAAATGATATTGTATTGGTGAATATCCCAAACGACAGCATCAAGTTCGCAATAGATTCTGCGATAGCCAATGTGTGTCAGAGTGTTGCGTTGTTTGTCTGTTCGGTAAGACTGGAGATTGCATAAAAATCCGAGTCGTCTATCGAATAGAATGTCTAACGTGCAACGCTTCTATATTGGAGAAACTGGAAAGATCCTGAACCTGTGTATCAAAGAACATTCGACTGATAAAATGTTTGAAATGAAGCGTACAATATTAGCGTACGAGAAAGAAATATCTGCTAGGAAGGCATAGGAAGCATTCTGGATTTCTGTCAGGAACCCAGCCATGAGTATAAAAAAGGAGTGCTTAAAACGTTAGTCCAGCAATAAAGTTTCACCTAAACCTCGCTGGGATAACAAGAAAACATAAATACACTTCCTAATGCCGAGTTTTTAGGTAGAGAGAACTTGGATATTAGTGGTGCTTTTTATTCGTTTTCCCATTCACTGTTCAACTTTCTATGATGATATTTGCTGCATTTTTGTTGGTACTAATTCGGCTATGTCAGCTTAAACTCGGTATTTCTATTGAATGTTTCCTCTTTAAAATGCAATTAAAGGCGGGTGCGGCGCAGTCGGTTAGAGGTCCGTTGCAGCCACACGGTCGAGGGTTCGAATCCGCCCTAGTGCTCACCAAGCCCTTCATCCCTCCGGGGTTGATAAATTGGTACCAGACTTGTCTGGGAGGATAAAAACACTAACTTGATCATCGGCTGGCCTCCGCAAGTCATTGTATAGGCCAACACGCGTTCCAAAACCTCAACGATTACGAATTCCAGTAAAACGCGTTGGCGCATCCCAAGTGGATTGATACGCCATTGACTTTATCCTTTATCCTTTAATGCAATTTCGCTTCCTGGTTGCCTTCTGCTGAAATACGCTTTGGTTTGAAGACTTGACTCTCGAAGGCCTCACATTGTAATAGCAAGCAATACTATCAAGCAATTTTGAATTGACGGGGCTCTTATAATAGCAAATCCTCTCCTCCCTATTAATTTTAGGCCTCGCAAAGACAAACTGTTCATTCTATTGGCATCCGTATTCTCATACAGCATTCCTCCTGCAGCTGTCTTCCAACATCAAGGAGCTTATGAGAAACTTCGGATTTGTCTGGAATACACTGGAATGCCTACTGATCCGGCAAAAGATACGTATGCAAAAACACTTTTATCACTTCTAGCGTGCAAATGCTAAAGAATGCAAAACAAAAACGTCGAGGAAGAACGAAAGACAAAAGAAAACACCACATGGTCTATGAATAACGTGAAAATTAATAAAATAGATTTCAGATGTTTCCCTGATTTTCAAACGCTTCCGAGGTTGGTGCACTTGGGATTTGGAGAAAAAAAAGGAAGGTTCTTGTGAGCCACTAGTAAGTACATGATCTAGCAATTTAAGAAAATTCATGAGAACTTGCTCAGTATGGCGCTCTGTGGTCTCTTACTTATTCATCAATGTAATTTGCGCAGGGTATGAAGAAGGAGGAAGCAAAAAACATGATAATGAACAGAGAGTGTCGTATTCCCCTCACTTTCGAGGAGATTCCTGAGCCGCCTCCAATGGCAAGTTCCTCTTTCCTGAGCAAGTTTCCTTCCATAAGAAATAATAGTTTTGCGGCATTTTCTCATCTCGCTTAGTCATGAAGCCAGCACAAACGTATGCGCAAGTGTATATGTTTTTAGGAGCTATCTAAAAAGAAGAAGTAAGGAATCACCGAAAATTAGACCACTCAATACGGGTTCTCTTATGTTTACGGGAACTACCTAATTTGCGTGTTTCTCCTCACTATTGCATGCTGCAAATAAGTTTCTTTCAGAACGTCCAAAAAGGATAAACACAAAGCAAAAATCGCGGATGTCAAGATGCATTCTTTCCCAGCCCTTCCTGTCGAAACGCAGCTACCTTCTGAGCGTCGAAGAAAATTCACCGGCAAACTTGGGAAGGGCAGCATGCGGGACGACAAACCAGCAATTTCACTTACTGCTCATGTGCAGAACGAAGTCTCCAAGATTATCGTACCTTCCAAATCAGCAAGGAGGGACATTTCCGGAGATATTCCCAAAAAACTTGCAACGACAGAAAGTGTAAACAAGACCGCAAGGACTCAAGCGTCTAAACTGGATCTTGAAGGTTCTCAGCATCGAAAGCCATCGTCTGAACGACATAAGTTGGGCAAGAGCACTATGAAAGATCTTAAGAATTTGATATCCCTGAAATCACAAATGATTCATAGCAAAACTAGTGCTTTAGTGAAATCTGCAGAAGGAAGGAAGCCAAGTCCATCTCAGGTAAAAGATGTCGAGGGAAATCTTTTTTCAGCAGCAACGCAGATGGACGTTGGCAACTAGACGCCCCTTTCTTCTCGTTTTTGACATTATCTACTCCACGTAGTTTTTGTTATAATAAAAGAATTCTATAAAGTGAAGAGTGCTCTTTACTCATAAAAAGTGACGAACTTCTTCTTTGCAGTTCGAAGCAGTCCGAGAGCAGAGCTAGTGGAGCAATGAGAAGAGGGAGTGTGCTCAAGTAAGAGTAAATGATGGTGTGTGTGGCGCCCATCTCTGAACGCTCAATCCAGCTACACAGCGCATTTTCCCGTGATTGTTAAAGGCAGCATACCACGAATCTGGGGTGGTACAGATTTCAGGTGGAGGTCGGGGTCGTAGATTATGGAGACCGGGTGGTTCCGCTCATCTCTCTCTGAATCACTGCAAGCAGCCGGCCCCTGAATGCTGCTTTGTACGATGCCTTCTATTGCAGCCCGCCACCGTAGTACGCGTAGCGTCCCCTTCTACCTATCCGGACAGTCCGAACTGATTTCCGACGAATCGCAGGGTGGACGCGGCGCAAGGGGTGGAGCGTTGCAATAGATGGCGTCGTACAAAAGAGCATTCTGGAGGCGGCTGTTTGCAGTGATGCAGGGAGAGATCAGCGGAACTACCCCCGTCTCCATAATCTACTCCGTATACGGATACTCCACCTGAAATCCGCACCACCTCAGATTCGTGGTATGCTGCCTTTAAGGGCCGCGTACCACGAGTCTGAAAATGTGAGGGAATTCGCGGGAAAGGCTTGAGATGTGGCTGTAGATCGCAGGGTCTGAGGTGATTCCGCTCATCTCTCCTTAATCGTCGTAAAAACGGCGTTGAAGATTATGGAAAAATGATCTGATCCACCCCGGTTTCCGTAATTTACAATCCCATCTCTTACTTTTCCCGCGGATTTTCTCACTACGTCAGATCCGTGGTCTGGCGGCTGTAATATCATGCTATATAATAACGCGCTTAGTCCGTGTGTGTGTGTGTGTGTGTGTGTGTGTGTGTGTGTGTGTGTGTGTGTGTGTGTGTGTGTGTGTGTGTGTGTGTGTGTGTGTGTGTGTGTGTGTGTGTGTGTGTGTGTGTGTGTGTGTGTGTGTGTGTGTCTGTGTGTGTGTGTGTGTGTGTGTGTGTGTGTGTGTGTGTGTGTGTGTGTGTGTGTGTGTGTGTGTGTGTGTGTGTGTGTGTGTGTGTGTGTGTGTGTGTGTGTGTGTGTGTGTGTGTGTGTGTGTGTGTGTGTGTGTGTGTGTGTGTGTGTGTGTGTGTGTGTGTGTGTGTGTGTGTGTGTGTGTGTGTATATATATATAAACTTTTATGTAAATGTATACTCCCAAATTTGCAAACTATCATGCTGCACAATAACGGGCTTATTCCGTCACGTATGTGCGTCTGTGTATGCGTGTGTCTCAGTCAAGAAATCCGAAAAAGAAAGGGAGACGGATACCAAGGCGTCGGTTTGGTGCGTTGGAGCCTAAACGCGGTAAAATTGGGTGAGACGGGTCCCACGGCGTCGAATTCGTGCCCCGGAGCCAGATAGCTGTAAAATGGGATGCGACGAGTCCCATGGGGTCGGAATGGTACGCCGGTGCTAGAAAGTTATATAGTGGGGAGTTATAGAGTTTCCACAACGTCGGATTGGTGCGCGGGAGCCCCAACGCAGTAGGATGGATTTCTGTGGTTCCTTCACATATCTATTTCCCAGCATGTCTCCCTAACGCTGCTAACATCCTTTCTTCGAAAAAAAAGGAAACGCACGTGCGAACGGCTGCTTAAATACAACACATAGTAGCCAACGGTTTACGCAATCTGACGTAGAACGTTATTTTTATCACTACGATAGTGATATTCACGTCTTCTTGTTTCGTGTTACTACGTCATTCTGTGCCAATAGTAGAAAGCGGAGCAAACTCATACCTCGACTAGTGTTTCCAAATTGTGGAGGTTTCCGAGAAACAATTATGTAAAATCAAGTTTGATTACTCTCCAAATATAGTACTGACGAGTTTGGGAAGAAAATCATAAAATCTCTTATCTATGCCTAAATTTTTGAAGAAAAAGAATTGAAAAGAGCGTTGATAGGAAAAAACAACTTTAATTTTACAAAAAATGTTGTTACTGTTGCTTCTTATTGATCGGTGAAGGCGAGCGAAGCGAATGGCACCACTCATCACTGCAATTAGCGATAGTCCCACCTTGGTCACAACTGCTGCCTCCACCGTGCCGTTTCGAGCACGTACGCGAATGCACTGTGCTTCATGTCGTTTTGACCTACGTCAACTCTACGTCTCTCTTGGGTTTGCTATCCCAATGCGCCTACGCAGCTGCTGAACGGCGAGCTCAAGACGCTATCTCGAACGCACCCACACACGCAATTGCTCCACAAGTAAAGTCGTCTTGAGCATAGCTGTCGTTGAGACAAACCACTAAAACACACTCTGGCCCAGATTTTGTTTCCGCGCCGCGTCACGGCAGGCCACATTGGAGCAAGGCAGCCTCGGCGCAAGCTTTTACCGTTTACTCCGCAATGGTGAGGAAATGTAAAGCTTTGTCCTTGCTTCACTTTCTGTCGTTCCTTCAGTGTCGTCCTTTTCAACAGTCATGCATCACTTTTGGTACGCTATTGCTCCTTTACAAATTTATTGCTACGTTGCTTATATGAAAGAGATGTGTTTCTTCTACAAACTTCCGTTCTTTTCTCTTCACGTATGCATCCACCTTCTGTCGTCTCTTCAAAGTCGTTCTTTAGGTAAATATAGCTTTACTTTCGATACATTACTGCTCTTTATTCAAGTTCATTTTTACGTTGCCTATATTTCACAGGTATGTTTCTTCTATAAACTCCTGCTGTTTTCTCTTCATGTGCACTTCCCAATTGCCGTCGTTTTTTCAGAGTCGCTCTTCGCGTCACTGTAGTCGTCGCTCGTAGTTTATACGTTGTTGTGCCCCTTCGGAGTAGCAACACAGCAGCAATAACCCGAGTACAGAGCAGTAGTGTTTCGAAAGAAGTCAGACTGTTTCGTAGTCTACTACCACGAAGTAGCTCAGCTGTCAGTATCGTGAAGGGACCATTCGAGTGAAGGCGAAGGTGATTTCACTCCAATCCCAACAGCCAAACCCATTGACCGCCTGTGAACTTGCACCGTGTTCCGGCTCATTTGGTTTTTCCAAATAAGCAACGTAGCTTTGAGCACTTGAAAAAAGGAATGCGTATCGGAAGTAAAGAGAGAATAATGTAAAGAACGACTATGAAGAAACGGGAGAAGATAAAAACGTAAAGCCATGAAAAAAAAAACAACAGAAGTTTATAGAAGAAACATACCTTCTCCATGTAAGCAACCAAGCAATAAATTTGAAAAGGAGCAATGGCGTACCAAAAGTGATACAGGACTATTGAGAAGAACGACATTGAAGGAAGGACAGAAAATGAAGCAAGGACAAAGCTTTACATGTCCTCACCATTGCGGATAGTACACAGTAGAAGCGAGGCTGCTCTGCTCCAATGCGGCCTGCCGCGACGCGGCCGCGGAAACAAAATCTACGCCGAAGTGTGTTTTGGGTGCTTGTGTCGTTGAGTGTGGTTTGATCTAATAGTTCGAACAATTTTGATCTAAATGCAACATTGCGGTTTCGATCAAATGCAAGGCGGCGTAGCTCTTCTTGTTTTTCCTTCTTTTCTCGGAACTTTACGTGACTTCATAGTAACTGCAGTGTATGAAAAAGAAAATATTGTTTTGTAAGGTGGTGGGTGCATGAGGTTTGTGCATTCTTCGTACACAGCGTCGTATCGGACGCCTAACTCTCGCAGAGCTTGTGCAAAAGTGTGGCTCCTACGCGGCTTTGAGTTCGTAAATTCTACTTACCTTTGTTTCCTTCTTAGTTGGTACCATACATATATATTTTGTTAAATATATATAGCAGTTCCACCTAACACCTTTTAAGCCGTTATGTCGCATCACATTTGTATTTCTTTTCGTATTTCTTATTTTCTGTTTTGTTTATTCTTGTACGAGTTGTTTTCAGTTTTAGAATTTGCAAATCTCGGTCAGAAATCGGCAAATTGTATGCTGCTTGGCTATCGTTGCTGCAATTTTGGTGCAGTGCGCTACGCATCATCTTCGCAGTACTATGATGCAGTCGTGGTCGGTGGTGGAATGGTAGGCAATGCAATGGCATGCGCAATGGGTTAGTTTCAACCATCGGTGACTCATCAGAGCAACATCAGGCAATCCAAGCATTATTACAGCTTCAGTGCAGAAGAACGAATTTCAGGTCAAAATCCCAAACTGAAATCAAAGCGTATTCTTTTGCTGGAAAGTGGAAGATCCACGTCTTTACCGAAAACACCACCTGAGGATTACAGCAATAGAGTGTCTGCAGTCGGACCTGCTTCTGCACACTTATTTAGAAGTGAGTTCTATTCGTTGTTTCATGTTTGATATATCTCCTCTTCCATCTATTCAAAAAGAACATTCCGAGAACTTCTGTTGATCACAGAGGAGTAAATGGCCGCAGTATAACTGAAGTAACGAGCTTTCTGAGTACTTATACCATTTAACTGATTAACGACATGTGGAGTGAAATCACTTTTCTGCTTATCATTTTTAACCTACAGTGATACCCATGTGTGGCAACTTGATTACAGTTAGTTGTTTGTAGTAAAGTTAACCAACCGAAGAGGGGAGCTTTTATTCTTTGCCTCGAAAAAAAGAAAAGACTCGAAATGATAAGAAACGCGCCCATATTTGACTCTACCTGGATTAGGGTTAAGACACGATGATTCTAAAGATGATGAGAGCATATCCTGTCGTTATTTTGTTCGTCATCATATCGTACAGTAGATCGTGCGATTGATAGCAATGTTCCGAATGTCCGAACATAGCAGCATAAAACAAGATTTGTTCACCACTCATTTTTTTCTATTTTGTCTAAGATATTGTTTGTTCGGAGCAAGAGATCTTCATTAAACAGATATACCGTCGTACTCACATATCTAGCAGTAATTGGAGACCACAAGTGTCCCTGTTGAATTATCTTTTCTCGATATTAGTTACCACAAAAAACCTTTGTTTGTCTAGTACCAAAGATGTAAATTTTCTCTTTTGCCTTTGAAACATTCGTCAATTGTGTGTATCTCTATTCCTCTCTTATGTTCTTACGATTATTCGTTTAAGAATTGGGAGTATGGGATAGATTGCGTGGTTACAGAGTGAAGAAGGTGAATCGTCTCCGGGTAAGTTGCATTATTTTCGCTGTTAACAAATTACCAGTTAACTGATGCTGGCTTCAGGTAATTGATAATTGCTCACGTGCAAAGTTGGAGTTTGACTCACCTATAAGAGACCAAGGTACGTGGAGATGTTTGCAGAGGATGATGGGTTTCATGGTTTTCTTTTTCTTTTTGTAGAGGTTGCTTACATAATTGAGAATAATGTGATCATTGGAGCACTGTACGATAAGGTGAAGGATGCTTGTCCCTCTGTGGAAATCAGGACTGGTGTTACTGTTAAAAAATGTAGGTTAGTATGTTTTTGCTAAGCTTGATAAACTATGCAAGCTTCCAAGGATAAATAGGTATGTGGTATGTAATTTATGGTAGTTTTCGAAGCTTTTTTCAGTGTGCCGTCAACGCTTAACGAAATCGCAACTATTGAGCTGGACAACAGTGAAAAGATAGAGACTTCCTTGGTTGTACGTTATGCTTCTTCCTTGATTTATCGTTTTCTTCTTGTTGCTCATTGGTCTATTTGTGGTAGTGGTGCTACATATATTAGACTTTTAGCAGTTTTCGAAGCTTTTTCCTCCCATAGATGCGATAGGTGGAACCTGTGCTCCGACCCCCCCCTCCCTCCCTCCCTCACTTTTTCGGGGGACTCCTTTACTTTTGGACAGTTCGCGAAAGAACGTCCTTCACTTTTGAACGGTTGGAAGTGCGATCCTCATCACTGAAGCCGAACACATTGAACCACCCCCTTCGGCTGAGGAGGGTTCGGCTCCTTCTCATTGCCGAGAAAACATACTTTTTCTCCTACAGAAAAGCAGTTTCTAGTCCCTGCAATATTTTTGCTTGTTTTCTTTGGCGCTGCGGCACGTTAATTTTTCCTCAGTGACAACGTCAGAGTTAATCTCTGAGAGAATTTGTTTGAGGATTTTACTGAAGAAGTTGGTCACAAACATCTCCGCACTGTAGCTTGATACATTCGACTTTTTCAAAAATAGTTTGTTACAGTATCATAGTCCTGCTTCTTTCTGTCATGCATAAGCAAGGCTACGAAAATGAATTTTTTTCTACCCGAGAAAATCCCATTTAATTTTTTTGGGGTTCTTGCTATTGTTTGCTTTTGAAAGTGCCTAAAGTCAGATTGAGATACTGAATACTGCTCTAAATTTTGAACTTGACTGCTTTATTTGAGCTTAGAGTAGAACTTTGATTAATTCTTTGACAGTGGACGGATTGTAGACTTCTTGAATTAACTACATTTTTCGAACTGGCATCATTTCTACTGATCAGAAACGGTCTCCAAAAGCGGAATTTCCACTTCTGGTTTTCTTTTTTAATTTTTTTACTATGGCAACAAGGTAGGGTAGTAGAAGTGAAAATACAGTTCTTCAGTTAGATGATATTCAGATTGGAGCCGATGGTGCACGTTCAAAGATCAGACAGGCCATGAATGTAGACTACACTGCCTTCAACTATGATCAGTGTGGAGTTGTGGCGACGCTCGTGGTTGAAGTGAGTCTGAAGTTTTCAGACGTTGGCCTCTTCTCTCTCCTTTCGTTATTTTGTGATGTGGAAGATTCCAAACTTGAAAACACTTCTACAGAATCATATGAGATGAATTCTAAGCGTTGTGATACCCTAGACTCCTGGTGAAAATGACGTGGCTTGGCAACGTTTCTGCCGTACTGGACCAATCGCCTACTTGCCATTAACTCGAACGCTTTCTTCTTTAGTATGGACAACTTCATCAGACGACGCTCAAAGGCTGTTGACTTTAACGAAAGACGAGTTTGTTGATGAGCTGAATCATTCAATGGTAAGCCTTCATCGATTTTGCAGTTGCCTCGCATACCTATTAATACAGGCACAGAAATCTAACATGGTCGATCAACGTATCACGTATTCTCGGACGTGAAGCACACTCTAGCGTCTTTTTAAATGTTATTAATGTTGTTAAATGTCTTGCACTCATGTACCCAGTACCGGAGCCGATACGTGGTGACACGCAACTAATAGGAGGAAACTACACTAGGATTAGGATAGCTAAGACTCCATGTATTTCTACTAACAAATCAGTCGTTTCGTTACTTCAACAAGATGAAAGGCGTGCCTAATTGCTGAGCTTACTTGTTAATTTTGTGGACTTTTGCATTGCTCAGTTCGTCTTTACTGATCCTACTGGGTTCAGCGTATTTTGCAGTCATTTATTTTGGCACTGTTGCCCTTGAATAATGCTCCTTTCTTTACAAAGTGACAGCGTTGAAGAGACCCAGATCCAGAAGTCTTAGATTTTCGCCTGACTGACGTGTGGTGCGAACATCACCACCTTATTTCCATCGACAATTGCACATAATATTGTTATGCTACCCAGAGAATGGAGCGAGCAACGGTTTCAGCCTAATGGTCCTTTTTGAAAATTTTAAAGATTCTAATAAGTGCCCTGATAAGTAGTAATATAATAATATAAGCGTATAATACGGTTCAGCTATAACCACTGACAAATTAGAAGAGCAGTCTTAATATTGACTGCAGTTTCTTTCTCTAAAGTAATAACTCATCTTTTGACAAACTATATTCGCTTTGTAAGTTTGCTCTGAATTATGCTGTCTTCAGTTCACAGAAGAAGATCAAAATGACTGTGTTAATAAGTCACTCTTCGCACTGTCAAGGCTACCTCTCATCTCTAGGGAGCATGGTCCCACTCCACAACCTCCTCATGTTGTTTCATTACAAGGCGACACTCGAGCTTTATTCCCTCTGGGTTTTGGACATGCTCACACGTGAGTTCCTTTGATCAGTTTTTTTTTCAGACTAACAACAGCAGAAAGTAATAGCATTACTGACTTCGTTTTATTTAGTAGTACTTTGCTCGACTCTTTAATACCTCGTTTGCTGGGATGAGTTATCAATGAAGTATACCATTCAAAATGTGATCCTGTGATGTTTGGGCTAATATAGAATTTACATGCTTTCGACATAGACTAAAAACTCAAAAGTAACGCTATAACAGAGAATCTGAAAAAAAAAGAAATGATCGATTCGAGTTAAACTGGGTATTCTATAAATTTAAGAGATGCAGGCCTAAAGAAAGTAGCGCTATCAGCATCTTACGTTTAGAGTCGCTGTCTTGCTTCGATGAGATTGTTTTCAGATTTTATTGTTTTTAGAATGGAATTCTAGACAAACCTCTAGGGCCTAGTTGTTGATCTCATCGTCACTAACTAGGATTATATTCTTGATGCCTAACAACTACTCGTACTGACTTGTTATGTAAACTCGTGTCAAAGTAAACGAAACTTAGCAATTATGATTTAGCTATGTGCACCCTCGTGCAGTACTAATTGGTGATGCTGCACATCGCATTCATCCGCTAGCTGGACAGGGAGTAAATCTTGGTTGGCATGACGTCATGGTGCTCAATAGTGTTCTATCTCGTGCAGTTACAGACGGTGGAGACATTGGTAAATTCATTCTTTTCTTTCAAATTCTTGGACTCACTGGAAATTTAGTCATTCCAAATATTTCGCGTTACGATGGGAATGGACGATTATCAGCTAATGCCCTTGCTTAGTCACGACTTAATAGTTTAGTTTAATGAAGTTGAGTAGTTTTAATGAAGGCATTTTCTAGGGTCTGTGACATATCTACGAGATTTTGACAGCCAAGCTCAACGTCATAATCTCCCAGTTATGGTGTCTTGCGATTGGTTGAATCGTCTATATCGCACAAATGCGGCTCCCGTTGTGATGATTCGCTCTCTTGGTCTTGCTGCTTTCAACAGGCTAACGCCATTGAAGGTATAACCATGTTCATTGGAAAGAAGACGCATGAAAAGATTGTCTTATTTTCAGGATTTTCTCGTCAACCGGCTGTCTACGCCAGTTTGATCTTGTAGATCAAACAAGTGTAATTTTGTTCTTCTTTCATTGTTTAACTATTAGCAGAGAAATATGAATAGGAATAAGAATATTTAACATTATTTTGTCCGGCAGTCGCAATTTAAATACTGTACTGTATAGCACACATAATTTAAAGAGGACAATGAGGAGGCATAAAAATTGAAAAATAGAAAAGATTGAGTCAGAATGTCGAGATAGGTTTTCTAACCGTTGCTAGAGCGAACTGCAAACATACTCCCATTTGATCAGGGTAAAGATTGTCTAACACTGTAGTCTGAACGAGATATACGAATCACCCATAAGGAACACAAGCTGCAGACAGTTCCACCAGTGCTGATAAAACACGCGCCTGGGAATCGTCGTCGACGGGAAAAGCGAGCAGTGCAACCTTTCATAGCAATATTGGTTTCGTCGAATGTGAGATAGCAGAATAGTCGCTCTATTCGTAATTTCCTGCCTCATCACCCTTCTATACCATATCTATGGCCAGCTACAAACTTGCATTTCTTCGATTGTCGCCATGTCACTGCGCTCAGTGGATATTGATCAACAGGCTGTGTGTTACTGATTCGACGGCGCTGGTGGGACCTTGCGGGGTGGCAGTTAATTTATGATATAAAGTTAGGGAAATTAGTGGGTGAGGAATTAACGATTTCCGGTAATTTGTCATAAGTCATGTTTCTTCTTACTTCTTCGTTCTTAGTAGTGACTGGGCTACCTCCATATAACTTATCTTAAAATCAGCAATGAAAACTAGTCAAAGGGAAAAAAACCAGTAAGTGGAGTGGGAAAATGAGCAGCACTTCTAGTCGCTGCGTAGAGGCTAAACGTTTGAGGCACTGAGTTTACGTAGGATTAGGATTGAGACACTGGATTAGGAACATATACAAAAGATTGATCTAAAGGGTTCGTCAAAACAGAACCTTTGTTGTTGGGTCCGTTGGGATGCAGCATGAAATTTTTTGAGTTTGCTTTACTAATTTCTCATTACGACTAAATCAAAGTTTAGATATTTGATTTAGACTGGATAGCTAGGCTTTGATCTTCTCTCCCTGAACTTTCCATATACTCGTTCAGATTTGGATGCCTGCATCCCAGACAGGCTGCAGCAAAGAAGTAGCTATGTTCCAAATGCCGTTATTCATCGTTAGAAAAAACTCTGAGAGGAGTAGATTGACTACTTCAGGATAACGAGTACTGCAAAATTTCTTCTACTTCTCTCTTTATCTCGATCACTGCGAGGGTTATTAGGTTTACTCTCTTTATTGGGATCACTGCAGCAAAATTCCGCTTTAATGAATGTCACTGGTCGAAAAAATGGGCTTTGGTAGAGTTGGCGAAAGATTGCTTAGAGACCTGGACAGGGGAGTATTATTCGTAAAATCAAGCCCGATGTTGCCAGGTGTGTTTGCTGGGACGTAGCTGTATGTCGGAGCCCTATTATAAACCAATTATGCTGACCAACTTCACTGTAAAATCCGTCAAAGCATAGATTCCTTGTGTGACCCTTTGTGTATTCATCATGTCTGAGCTAGTTACGTTGGGTTACCTCGATTAGCAGCTTAAATGAGTAAATGCTTGGTAAGGATACAAAACTATGTATGTAATGCAAGTAAGAAACTTAATCTTGTATTAGCTCCTTAAATGTACTCAAATATTGCCTGAAACCCCCGGGAGAGGTCATTGAAAAGTGGTAATTGGTTTATTGTTTTCTGTTTACGCCCTCGCCATCTCCAATCATCTCTGCAGACCTAATAGAGCTAGCAATGGTCCCATTTCGGTATTAACTGCTAGCTCAGCAGAGCCGTTTTTGGCAGAGCCGTTGTGCAGCTGAAGGAGGCTTCGTGTCGTCGTTGACCCGACTGTAACAGAACCACCGCTGAGACTGCAGGAACGGGTGGGATTTCGTTCATTCGTCCATGATAACCGCAAACACGTCCCGGAAGGTGCAGCTTCGAGCGCTTCGGAGCGCTATTTTCCATGAGTTCGATTGGAGCGCGTCAGCCTTGTGCAAGCGCCGTATCTTCCGGGCCGTTTTTTTTTGCGACAATTAGGAAGAAATGGGCGAATCCCACCCGCTTCTGCAATCTACGAGACCGTATAGTCTTTAGCCTTCGGAATACCATACCACCCCAGATTTGTGGGGTGATGCCTTTAAGGGGAAGAGCATGAAGGAATTCAACAGGATAATTCACCTATGGGTAGTTGGTGTTTCATCTAGATCTGTGTTTCCTCTCCTTTCCTTTCAACGTGTTTTGTTTAGTTTGTTTATCTGCTAATCAACAATGTTTGCATTCAAATGATGTGTCGGAAGACTCATTCCAGCAATAACGGTTACTGCAGTATGTTGCGAATTTTGGGAGCACTACGCAGTTGTGAGTGTGGTCCCCGGCAAGTCGTTTTTCGTGCGATATTTTCATTTCAATTTCAGCACCGCGTTCGTTCGTTCGACTATGCAGCACAGGAACGGTGAGCACAACCATCGTTATCTATATTTGTTCTATTGAAGGTGGCCCACTCCGGTAACTCACACACTTTCTGGCTCACACACACTTCCTCTCGTCCCCGTAGTGCCCAGTCGAAAACGCGTCGCGGAAGTCTGTGTGAGCATAAGTGGCTGCATCTACAAATTGCATAAAGTGCTTGGACCAGCAAAAATCTTTTCTGCATGGCTAAAACAACTATAAAGGGACCATCTTTTAAATCGTTGTCGACCGCAGACCGTTGTTCTATTTTGCTGTCTTCTATAAGTCTCAACATCCTACGGTATTTCAAAGGCTAGTCTTCGACCGTTGATTTCGATCTTAAAATAGGAATGGAGAGAAGGAAGAAGCTACTGTTTGCTTCAACAGCTTTACTGCAAAAAAGTTGTCAATTTATAGCGTTTCTAAGAATTATCAATTTCTATCGTTACAGTTGTTGGCGTTGTTAAAAAGAAAAAAGATTTTATACGAAAGATCACTGAAATAACTTCAAGTGTTACTCATCTTTGTTGTTTCTTTTCAGAAAGGTACTGTTCCGGAAGATCCTTGTTGCGATCCCGACAATCCAAAGGAGCTCTCTTATCAGCTCATATCCATTGCGCATCACAGACTTAAGATAAGAACAAGATTTTTACAAGACTAATGCTTTGTCGTTATAGTTTCTATCCTTGCTTTTTTAAGGAGGAATAGTGCGAACTGATTGCCGATATTCGAGGCTCATTTCAAAACTGACAGGATGTGAGGTGTTCATAAAAATGGAGGTGAACCAGGTACTACGAGATTTATTTAAAAATTTCCTCGATTAAGGTAGCGTTTGTAGAAAAGTTTAATGTTGGTTTCTAGCCACTGGTAGGTGAAATTCGAGAAGTAACTCATCACAGGTTTCACGACAAAGATGTTATTCACCCCAATGAGTTTAAAAACGAATGAATCAGCAGAAAAGGGTTGATCAATGCACCCAACGATGGAGTTCTTTGCACCGACACGATTAACTGAAATCGCTAAAGTGGACTACATGTTAAGTTATCCGATAAAACAACTGTTTGCAGGAAATGATTCAAATAACGTGGTTTCATTTTTTCACTCCGATGGATGCAAGGTGCTCCGTCGGGCATTATAAAATGATCAGTCTGATGCTCCTGATTCACCTCTTCTCCTAGATTTGAAGAGCGTTCCGCGTTTCTCCTGTGTTTCCTGCAAACTATGTCATGAACTCTATTTACATGCCTAACATCGAAAGTCTCCGCAAACGTTTCCTCTGTTATTTGTCGGATTACAATTCCCTTTAAAGGATACTGGAAGTTTCAAAGAAAGAGGTGGTCGATTCGCACTATTGAATCTGTCTGATGAGGAGAAGAAGAATGGCGTACGATGTTTATCATTTCAGCAACAGATCGTGTTTTCATTACTTAGGTAATTCTTCTAGGTGTACGCAGCGTCTGCGGGAAATCATGCCCAGGCTATAGCAATTCACGGAAAACAACTTGGCATACAAGTGAACGTTGTGATGCCCCGTCATGCTCCATTGATGAAAATCACAAAATGCAAAGATCTTGGTGCTAATGTGATTGTCGAAGCAAGTTATCCGTTCTACACTATTCTAATCGGTGTAGTCTAATCCTAAACTTAAGGGAAAAGATCTTAGCGTGTCGCGTCAACTCGCTCTCAAACTCGCTAAGGAGAGAGGAGGGAAATATATCAACGGATATGACATGATAGATGTACTTGCTGGTGCTGGCACGGTTGCAACCGAAATTCTCGATCAGGTTCTTTGCAAGTATTACTTAGCAGTTTCTCTGAGCGTTGCATAGACTAGTAAACAGGAAAATCAACGAACTACCCTGCAGGTCCCCAATGTCGACGCAATACTTTCGCCATCTGGTGGTGGTGGCCTGTTGGCTGGCTGTTGCGTAGCAGCCAAGACTCTCTCGCCCAGCACAAAAGTTATTGGCTTAGTTCCAGAAACGATGCCTTCAATGCTTGTAAGTGTTTCGCAAACGAGTGGAATAAGAGTAGACAATATTCGATTTTCTTGCAGAAATCCCTGGAAGCGGGAAAAGTTGTAACTATCAAGAACAATCCGACGCTAGCTGATGGTTTAGCCGTTCCAACAGTCGGCGTCAATTCTTTCCAAACGATAAAAAGTAAACCTGTTTTCCTTGAAGCTGATTTTGCCTTCTAATTTTTTTGATGGAAAACTTTTCTTGCGTGTTAAAGAAATGTTGAATTCACGAAAAGTGGAAGTAGTTTCTGATTAAAAAAAAGCAGATTTCTGAGATAACTGTTCGGAGATAATTATGCTAAAAAATTAATCTATGCAAACGACTAAAGATATGTTGGTGTAATATCATGTATGAAGAAAGTCGCATTATTTGCATCAAATTCCAAATTCAAATGAGTGCGTTTCCCGAATAGTTCGCGTGATTTCATGGAATAGCGAAAAGACCATCTCCATCGAAAAATCGCTTACTTTTGTGCACCAAAATGGAATCTTTCGATGGGGTGCATTTCGAATCTCTTTGAAACGTCTGCTGAACGCCTAATGTTCCTTGGAGGCAGCGCGACGCCGTACTGAAGAAGCAAACTGAGGGCATCACCTGTGTTCCATCTACATTTGGCCTCAACTTGCGATCAATCGCTTGGCTATATTCTCAGTTTTGACGCGGTCGCTCTACTTTTGGATGGCGGCGTTAGGGTGCGCTCTCCTATAATTCTAATTTGGTTTGAGTTGATTGTAACTCCAGCTAATAGGTTTTCGAAAACACTCTATCTGCTCTCAGCGAAGTGAAGTGATGGCCGGTGTGTTTGGTCATCCATGAAGATCTTTCTTATCACCATACAGTGAAACCTCGGCCGTCCCAGTAGTCAGTCCATAGAAAAAGTTTTAAAACTCACCGTGACTTTTCTTTGTTTCTGTGACTGTTTTCTATTTAAAATCAATTTTTTGGAATTTTTCCGAAGTAGTCTCTTATGAACTGGATTCTTCCAGACTTGGTGGACAAGGTTGTCGCCGTGAAAGAAACTGATATAGCCGTCGGAATTTTGCGACTGATTGAAACTGAAAAAGTAAACAGATCACTCATATTTTTTCGGGAAATTTGAAAAATTGAAGAATGGCATAATAGTAATTTCTGTAGGTTGTCACTGAGGGAGCCGGTGCAATCGGTGTAGCCGCTCTATTAGCTGGAAATCTTCCTGAACTATCCGGAAAAAGAGTCGTATGCATTTTGAGCGGTGGTAATATCGATTCCACCATGGTAGGAAGGTGTATTGAGAAAGGTGAGCACCAGAAATTTGAAGCCGAAAGCCTTTTTGTTCCTCGTAAATGTGATGTGAAATGTAGGATTGGCGGTGGATAATCGTCTAGTACGGTTCGAAGCCCTTATCTCGGATCGTCCCGGTGGTGTTTCTGAACTAGCAAAACTTGTTGCAGATACTGGAGCCAGTGTTAAGGGAATGTCTATGGTAATGTTTTTCAGTGATTCATTTCTAAAGCGTCATTGCGAGTAGGTCATTGAGTGGTTGGACTTCTCGATTTTCATACAATTTCCATGCAAATTTTATCCTTCATTAAGGAACGAGCGTTTCACCGCAGTGACGCTTTTACTACGAACTGCAAAGTCGTAGCGGAGACACGCGGACTTGACCATACATTGGAGCTTAATAGCGTCCTCAAGAAAAGGTTATCTCATAAATCACAATTTTTAAAATAACTATGTAAGAAGGCTTAGATCTCGTTACACCACATAATTTACGTGTTTTAGATATGGTGCAGATGTCCAATTCTTTACTATTCATGGTCCAATCAATAGTTGAATGATTGTTGTGGTTGAGAGAAAATTGTCTTGTACTGACTATGTCCACGTCATGGTTTCTCCGTAAAACTCATGACAAAACAGAAAATACGACTTTTTTTCAGTTGACGGTCTCAACAAGTAGGAATTAATAAAGCTATTTTTTGAAGCACTTGAAGAGTTACGAATCAATGACAACCTCATAGCACAAATACTCATTGATCTCCTAGACGTTCAATGTGTCTCATGCTCAGCGTTCAAATTTATTGTGGTATTGCACTTAAACTGCTGCATCAATTCGCCTAAAGTGTTATGAAAAGAATCTATGAACATTTGAGTAATTAAAGTGCTAATCACGCATATGATAAAAATAATAACGTGATACTAATTATTCTATTTTTCGGAAACGATTTTGAAACTGATTTTTAAGAATTACTAGATATGCTGACCACGAGTATGACATGTTCTCAATGTAATCCTAGAAAAAGTACTTGACAAGTAGATGGATTCAGTATGGCAACAAAACAGCGTCCTATGACGGAAGTCATGGAATTTGAAGATTTCCAGTACATGGTTTTCCACTGAAGTTACACCTCTCGAACATAATTTTAATTAAATTCGAAGGAATGAGGAGCTTTCCTTTTCCTTTTTTCTTTTTTCTTTTTTTTCCGAATTTTCGACTGCAGAGTAAGATTGGATCTTCGGTAAATTTCTGGAAACCTCACCTATTTTTGAATTGAAACTAAAATGGAAGCTAAGCCTTCATCGCAATCGTTCATAAGTCCGGTCAGAACGACCTGATGTACACCTCGTGCAGTATGGCGTTGCTTTCAAACCGACATTTTTCCAAATCTTCACAAGTTACGGGCAGATGTAGTGCAGCTGGTAACAGATTCGCCTGTGAATGCACGACCGATGGACGGTTCGGAACCGCTCTGGCATCAACAATCCACCTTTTGCTGTCAAGAAGTAGTAAAAGAATTCTCTTAGAGGATGAAAACACTGACTTCACACATCGGGTCCTCCACGCAAGTCATTGTAAGCCTACACGCTCGTTCACCAACCTCAACTGATTCTGAACAGAAGTCAAACGCGTGGGCGCACCTTTTTAGGAATTGATCAATCTGATCTGTGGACTTTATTCTTTAGCCTTGTTGGTAGTATCACTGCGCTGTAACTGGTTGTGGCCTATACCCCGAGTGGGGAGTCGAGTAAGGCCTCCAGACGGAGACATAAAATATATATCAGCTAACAACATTATGGAGCGCCAAGATTGCAAATTCTTTACCCTATTTTTAAAAAAAAATATAAAAAAAAAAAAAAAAAAAAAAAAAATTAACAGCTTCTTAAACTTAACTTAAAGGCAACACCCCACAAATCTGGCGTGGTGTGGATTTTCGTTGGATTTTTTCTATGTTTTCGAACCTATGTTGAGTCGTAGATTATGAATACAAGGGTGATTCCGCTCATCTCTCCCTGCATCACTGTAAACAGGCTGCGGAATGCGGTCCCTTACGACATCCTCCACAGCAACGCGCCACTTGCGCCCCGCCCAGCCTGGAATTCGTCGAAAATCCATTCGGACGCCCCGATTGGCAGTTCGTTTCATTCGACGTGGCGAATGAGTGTGGCGTGTGGCGACAGGTGTTCCGGAGCCGTCTATTTACAGTAATGCAGGGAGAGATGAGCGGAACCACCCCTGCATTCATAATCTACGACGCGATATAGTCCAACGAAAATCCTTACCACGCCAGATTCGTGGGGTGATGCCTTTGAGCTAAAGTTTCATGGAGCTAGCACCAGATACAGATTTGTTTTTTGTTGAATCCAAAGGTGCATCGTGGAAGAGTGGCAGATCTGGCGAAATGGGCGAGGAGGGCGATGTGGACGAAGCCTCAGCAAGAGCTAGCGCAAGAAGAATTAGATGCACCTATTATAACACTGTCAGGAGTCGTGCAGTGCAATTATTGACGCTTATAAGCCTCCCGGATGCACTGCGGTATAATTTTACCTTTTCTCCGTTCTACCCAGGAGACTCCTTCACAGGAAGCAGAAGAGAAGAGAGAGTGTCATGCTGTTTGTTTGTGAACACTACCAGTTCATTCCCTAATTTCAGACGCATGATATCTTGCATAAAATTAAGTTATCAGAAGAAATTCTGTTATGGTGAACTCAATGAAGGAACACTTCCAGTTCATTCCACGCTTTTTGAAGTGCGGTCACCTCAGATGCTGTCAAAATTAAGGTCCACATATAGTAAGTTCAAAACCAAATTATGATCATTGAACACCATTTATGGGCACTGGCAACTGTGTTTACTCGGTCACAATGAGCGTTCGATGAGAACCGGATAAAGTGGAGAGGAGTTTTGCGTCAAACAGAAAAGAGCGTGGGTGGTGGTGAAAGCGGTGCCTTCATCCAGGATTCAAAAAAGCTATTGATCTATACTAATTAAACATCTTTCAGCAAAGCTGCTACCTTCTCTTCGATATATTTCGATTCAAAGTACGACTGAAGTCAGTTTCATTACAGACTTTGAAGTTCATTATGTTTTGGTAAACGACAATTTTTTTAGTATTTTGACCCTCATTGCGATCCAAAGAATCCCAAAAACCTGGAACTTTCGGAAATAACAGATGCTTACAAAAGGATCAAGGTAGGTTTCTTTTTTGTGCTCGTTTTTTCATTGAAATATGGTGCTTTTAATCTCATTTTAAGGGAAGCGTCATCCATACCAGTTGCAGGAAGTCACGTTATTTTTCGAAGATGGCTGGGTGTAGCGTTCTTTTCAAAGCAGAAAACAAACAGGTATCAATGCACGTCAATCCGATAGAGTTTTTTTTTCCATAATGGTGCATAAAGATGATGCTTTTAATTAACGATCTGTGGCGATCTGGAGACCTTTCTAAGAAAATCGGTAAGCGCCTGAAAGCTTTCTGACCATCGCACGAGAAATCATGACGTCCTGTTCAACGCAAACAGTGCCGAAAAATTCAAGCACGTAGACGCCCGGAGGGCAACGGGAAAGCACGTTTTGGCCGCGTTCGATTCGCGACAAAGTGAAGAGTGTGTGCGACGTAATGAATAGGATTTCAGGATCCAAAAGTGATTTCTTTACTCTGTTGGTAAAAACTATAACGGTAACTTAAGTGTCTAGAAAATATTAGTTTTGAGGAAGGGATGTCTCTGTCTCTGATGCCCATTCACACTCAACGGAACGAACCAATCCGAATAAGAATCTGATTGCTACCTGCTCGCGCTGGTCCTGCTTGAACTAAACACAAACCATCATTTGAGTAGGCTCTGGGAACGTATGAGCTAAATAACCTGCACTGTTATATGCGGCCAAATTCGTATACATTGCAAAAGCTGCTGTCGTCCACCGCCAAGGTCCATAACCTAATGATCAACTGCCTGAAAACAGCATGAAATCACTGGCAAAAAAACATTCGTTTGGTCACGCCGAGATGCTGAATCCTGTCGAGTGAATTCCTACGATATCTCTGTGTGCCTGTGCGTCGCTGTATTGCAGCAAATACGCTTCAGAGATCGGCCCGTCATTAGCGAAGGAGATTACATTGTCTACTGCAAGGATGCTGATAAAAAAAATAGACAGGAGGTTGGGAGATAGCAGCGAGGAGCAGCTACAACAAGTTAATGGAGGAATTTGGCTCAACGTCGATTAGGTGCGCTTTTGCACGACTGCAGGATCGCAGAGGACTCTGTATCGTGAGTGCCCATGCACCCACGGAAACCACTGAAGACGACAACAAGGACGCCTTCTAGGTTGAACTCAGTGCGTTGATGTCTAAAATTCCCAACCAGCAGATGGTCAGAGTCGGAATCGACGCAAATGCGAATATGGGACTTGAACATCAATCCGATGTGCTAGGAAAATGGTATTATCCAGCGGAAGGCACTACATCCTGACGAGA
This sequence comes from Necator americanus, assembly GCF_031761385.1. NCBI lineage: Eukaryota > Metazoa > Nematoda > Chromadorea > Rhabditida > Ancylostomatidae > Necator > Necator americanus. The sequence goes on from NC_087375.1 coordinate 14,275,310, forward strand.
AACATTTCTCAGTCGGAAGCAAAAAAAGTCTACAGCTGTTTGGGTTTCGCCATTCAACTCTGACCACCGTCCAGCTCTTAGCTCAAACTTCAAGATACGATTCGATGAGAAAAACCGATGAGTTCCTCTTTAACCGTAAATTGACGTGGCAGGTCTGAATGACGAAGAATGCAGAACGAAATTTCAGCGTGTGTCTACTCATGTTGGAGTACGGAGTGCGGATGAGTGAGGAAGAAGCATTGCGATACGGATTGCTCGACGATGTTTATCTAGTACGCTGCAGGAAAGGCGCTCTCGGATTTAGTCCCGGGAAAGAAGTTTTTCTTTGCATCTGAGGATATAGAATCCACATATAAGTCTGTATGTGTCTACGGCAGCACTTTTTCAACCAAAAAAAGCATCTAAGAAGGAAGCAGTACCGACTAAGGTGATAAAGAGGCTTCATTGCACAGAAAGTAAGCTGCTTAGGCGGCTGCCTTGCTACTTTTGGCCCAGAGTACGGCACAGTAAAGCTCTTTACGCGGAAGTCGATGTGGTGTACCGGCGGATGAACGTCGAAGATATCGACATCTTGCACCGCCATCGAAACCAACACCGAAACCTTAACATGTGACCAAAGAACCGTCTTCGCCTCTTTGGTCACATATTAAGGAGACCAGCAGATCGCCTTGTTCAACGAGTTCTGAGGAGTTTGTTTTGTTGAAGCTGGAAGAGACTACCTGGCCGAAAAATGAAGTTCTGGACTGAGGTGGTGGAAGTGGGCCTGAGGACCTGAGGGCGTAAGCAAATCAGGCGAGAATTCAGCATATGGAATAGTAAAAAATGAATCGATTATGTGCACGCTCTTGCTGAAGATAGAGCAACACACCTCGGTAAAAATGCAGGCAACCGGGACAGTCAGTAATATCAGCCGATTAAATCAAGAAAGTCAGACCAAGAAATGAGCATGATGAACGTACTGATCTTCAAGTCTGACAAGATGAAGCGAGCAGCTTGGAGAGCATAGGATAACGTCAAGAATTGAGCAAAGAAGACCAGGAACCAATGGAGCCGACTCTGTGCTCACCTCTCCTTAATATAATTTTCATCTCTCTCCTTCGTGATTCGACCTACTCTTCAAAAATTAGAGCGTTCCCTAAGCTGAAAAAAAATGCGATCAGCATTATTGAACGTTCGAGAAAGTAATGTTAAGTGTACTCCACTCTATGCAAATCCACGCGATTAAAATAGTGGATTTGAAGTTGTGTTCTAGGTTAACTTCGTCGAAGAACAGAGACTTTGCAGCATTTGGCATTTGCCAGGAAGGTAAAAAAAATAAGTTCAAAAGTTTTAAGTGAAGTGTTTCGTCAACCGTTGGAAAAGGGACATGAGCGACTGGATTCCACGCGATATTAATCGTAATACAGGAACGCCACGGCTCGTTGAATTACATGGAGCTAATTGAAAAAAAAGATGTTTTTTCTTTGCAAAGAGGGAAGTCACTAGACAACTCTTGCGTGCGATCAGGGCAGTAGAAGTATTACCCGCATTTACTCCAGCACACAGAAGAACGAGTGGAGGTGATGGAGATGATGACAACTGTCATAAACTCAGACTAAACGATTCGTATGATAACTGTTACAAGAAATCAACTTTTCCCCGGATCTCTGTATTTGCTGTAATTAATAAAAGTATATGAATGTCAGCCTTCAGACAGTTATCTGCGCAATCATCTTTTCAGCGAACTGGAAGCTTCAAAGAACGAGGAGCAAGAAATGCGTTGTTGCGCCTTTCAGAGGATGAACGCAAGAAAGGAGTAGGTTTTCCTCCATTAAAAGTTGAACATTTTAGAATTTCTGTCAGAGTTAGTGTTTAGCGAAGGTTGAGCGTAATCTTTCTGCAAGTTCGCAGTCATTTTCAGGTGGTGGTCGGTTCAAACGGAAACTACGCGGAAGCAATGGCGTGGCATGGTAAGCAACTTGGTGTACCAGTAACTGTGGTGATGCCGCGTTACGCAGCACTGAGTACAATTTCCGTCTGCAAAGATTTGGGGTCGAATGTTGTTGTTGAGGTTTGTTATGAAAAATCTTCTCTACTGAATATAATGGGAATTTTTCTTATTCCTATACTTCTTTCATCCACTAATCAAAGATTCATGTAGAATCCGGCCGGCAAGTTTTTGTCTTCCACTTTGTCCTGCCGTTGTTATCGTCATGCATCAAAGGTGGATTTCATAAAGGATGCGATAGAAGGCTTTAGCAAATCGGCTGACATGAAGCTCTTTTTCACTTCTTTGAGGATACCAATAGGAAGTCGGTATCGTGGTTATAGGCCCGAGCATCTTTTCCAGTTGTTTCGTTCCTTTGCCGTCGTCATCCAATATGTCCTCACTTTTCGTGAGTGACGTTGACAAGATCCTTGAGCCGTATCCACCTGGGCTCCCAGCTGATCCATCTATGCAGCGAACACATCAGCTCTTCTCGTTGGCGATCTCTTTCAAGGGTGTTTTGCATCTCTTGGGATCCACTCCTGCATACTTTTGTTCCATTTATCGTCCATTCTTCTTGCAATGTGACCGGGCTATGTATACTGTGCTTTCGATATATGTATATATATATATATATATATATATATATATATATATATATATATATATATATATATATATGTATATGTATATGTATATATATATATATATCCCGATGAGTCGCAGGCCAGAATGGTAACACGAGACGGCAAGATCTCGTGAGGATCCAGAAGATTGACGACGGGTGTGCGCAACAAAACCGACACTACCTACATTCAGCGGTCAGCGGCTGTGGATACTGTTCTCGCGTTGCAAAAATAAAACCTGAACGCTCTCCCGTGAATGTGTTCCCTTGGTCCAGAATCGGTCCAGAACTAAGAAATCAATCAACTCGAGAGATGGTAGCACAAATAGGTGTTTTACAGCGGGGAAATAAGCTCAAGGTTTACATGAATAGTGAATCGCATTTATACAGACATAAAATTGTACGACAGTGAGAAAAATAGGAAAATTATCATGATCGTAGCCCGAAAAGAAAAGTTAATAACTATGAACAGGAAGTAGGCTAATCCAGAGATCGAGCGTGGAAGCTGATCATAAGAGTTAAACTGAATCACCAAAAAATTGGCGAGAGTGGACAGCAGGGTGCCGCACCATGTATTTGCGCGAGTCGGAGCGATATAAACCCAAAGTAGAACCATAATTGAAACTCAATCATTTACAGCGGTCACAATGATGACAAAACGACCCAAGGCGTGGTGCAGTAGCGTGAACTCGCTCAAACTGTGGTGAAAGAAGCTGTTGCGGGCGAGGTGGGACCCTCGTTTTCTGTAGTCCTACTGCAGAGATGAGTACGGGTCGCACCTCGTAACCGTCAGCTCAACGCACCACTTTTTTCATTTTTTTGTGAACAGACTCTTTAAGGGGAAAGATCACGCCGAAGCACGAAGAATAGCTTTCAAGATTGCTCAAGAAAATGGTGGTAAGTTTATCGATGGTCACGATCACGTTGACGTCATCGCCGGTGCCGGAACTATTGCTCTTGAAATACTGGAGGAGGTGATGTATCTACTATTTTTTTATTCGAACTCGTGAGAAGTCGATTTAGGTATCGTTCTATTGTTTTTTTTTTAAACTGAAGGTGAAAGATGTTGATGCAATTCTTGTTCCCGTTGGTGGAGCTGGGCTGTTAGGTGGCATATCGGTCGCTGTTAAACAAACCTCTCCAAAAACAAAAGTGATCGGTTTGGAATCAGAAGCATCTCCATCCTTTAGTGTAAGTAATGTCGGCTCCATAGAAGTGGTATTGTGAAGAGCGGATTCTGATGTTAATTTTAGGCTGCACTCAAAGCAGGCCAACCAGTTACCATTAAAATCCAACCGTCATTAGCTGCTTCTCTTGCAGTGTCAAGAGTTGGATACAATTCGTTCAATATAGCCAAAGGTCAGTTTCTACCGTTTCTCCATATTCTAGAAACTCGTTCTTGCTCTTCTGTCCGAACCTAAATTTGTACTAGTATCATCTTGTGGTGACGGTCATTTATCGTGACTTCCCTGCAACTGAAGTAGTTTATGCGCGGCCCGCTTATTCTAACTGTTGCTTCAACACATCTACGCCTTGGTTGGTACGGAGCGGTCGTCTCTACTCTATAGTAAATATATTTCACTGAACTACCGATTGGGTCTGTTCAATTGTGGTACTAAAACCCTAAGTATCTAGTCACCCGCTTTGTAACTAGTAACACATCTCTTGAAAATGGTGACTTGGTAACATTGCAATTTTCAGCTGATAACGAGGTCGATTCGTATCCATTAAGCTCCAGGAACTTCAAACTGGAGTGTTCGTGCAGTCCTAGCTATGAAGTAAAATTAGTAAAACCTTAGTAATATAGAAGTAATAAAATCAAGTGAAATCATTTCGAAACTAGTACTTGAAAAATCATGGGGAAGCCGAAGACAACTAGGGACGGGTATAAAATAGGAACCGTAAGCAGTGTTTGGATATTACAGTAGTGTCAAAAAGCACCTGATCTCCGTGCATCAGTTGAGCGTCCCGCAACCGAGACGTCGCTGACGTTCGACAGCGTAACTTAGTTCGGGGGTGAGGAGATCAGATGTTTTGACCCCACTAGAACACTCTAGACTAGAAAGTATTTTATCGCGTTCATAATTAGAAGGGAAATTTCTGTTACAGGAAATGTTGATGAAATTGTTACCGTCAAAGAGCTGGACTTGTCGATAGCGATATTGAGAATGCTCGAGAAAGAAAAGGTTTGGTTTAGTTTTCAACAATTGATAAAAAAAAAAGAGAAGGAGATAAGCGTCCAGCAGGAACTGTTATGAAAAAGTGAAGAACTTTTTCCATGGGTTTACATCTTGATGAGACGTTCATGACGTATACGTATAACTCCATCGACGCCCCCCCCCTCCCGCATTTCACACGAACACTTTTCAACGAATTATTGCTGCGCCTTGGTGCTTAGCTACGTTGTCTTTCAGGCCATTAAGTAAGTGTATTTTTTCACATTACTTTTCGCTCCTTTACTCTTTTCTTTTATAATGCTGTTGTGATGTACAAAGTTGCATTTTTTACGCGACTCTCCATCTGGATTATTCCTCAGTTTTCCACGTCTACACTGTTCATCGCAATCATAAAATTTTATAATTTCTTCCTTCCTCTCTCTCATCTCCTCTCTCTTTCGCTCCTTCTGCGACTTCATCCTCATGATCTTTCAAATGGCAAACTTTTCCGTTATTCGCTATGAAGAACTGTTATCGTTGCCGTTTATTTTCTGACAGCAAAACCGGTGAGAAACTCAGAGCTTGATTTTTAATTTTTTTTAAGTTAAAAAATTTTAAACATATATTATGCGCTCAGGAGGACTTACAAATCTCGTGACAGTATCTACTACCTACTTACATACAATTCAAATGACACTGCTCTACGGACTCTGATTTCTTTTATTGTCTAAGTTGCCAAAACCATCAAATGAAATATTATGCGGTCCTCTAATTTCCTTCCCATCTTCTTGGACATTTTACTTCTCATCAAACAACAAGGATATTTTTATCAACAGTGTTAAACAGCAAGGTAGTGGTCTTTATCCGTGTATCGGTTGATTGTTGATTCTTCCACCGCGGAATTCAGGGGACTGTGATTTAAAATGCTGACGACCGTGGTAAGAAACCTATAGGACGTCCCAACTCCTGATTTGCTTCATTTTTTTGTTGAACTATCAATGTTCTATGAATTCTGAAATCCGAAAAGTTTTGAAGATAGAAGGAAGTACGGAACCTGTTTCCGTTTCAGATGTTGGTTGACGGTGCGGGAGCAATGGGACCAGCTGCACTGTTGGCTGGTGGTGTCCAAGGACTTCCTGGTAAAAAGATTGTTTGTGTGTTAAGCGGTGGAAACATCGACAGTACTGTTGTTGGTCGAAGTATTGAGAAAGGTGAATATTCCCTTCTATTTTTTTAACGGATTCTGGATATCTCGTTGATTGTACGTAGGTTTGATCGCTGATGATCGCCTCGTGATGTTTGATGTACTCATTGCTAATCGATCAGGTAGTATTAGCGAAGTGATCGAAATCGCAAACAATACTGGAGGATGCATTAAGGATATTGCACTGGTAAGTTGCGAAATTTCGAAGGTCTTAACATTATACGGGGTTGAATTTCTCCTCCATTTTCTCGTGTAACCCGGCTTGATCGGCGTTCTTCTATCGCACGCGTAGAGTAATACCAGAAATCATTCTCATCAGGAGCGCTACCCAGGCACAACTATGTACATGAAAGAGGCAGAAACCCATTTTGTATAGACTGAACTCTCCGGGGAGATGCTCGGACATTAGAAAGAACTATGGAACAGGAGAAAAAGTAATATTAAGGCTTTATGGATATTGATTGCATGATTGCACAATTACTTAAAGAAGGGGAAAATTGAGTCAAATCCTCGCAAACTAAGATCTTAGACTCTTAGAGCCATTCAAAAAAAAAATAAACGGTAAGTCATAGAAAAGGCATTGCAGGCATGTACTGTAAAGTCTCTCTCTTGCGAATTATTGTGCGGATGAAGAAAAAAAGAAAGAGGAATAGAACTTCAAGGAGCACATCCCGTTCTTTCAAAAGAGAGAGAGGATCCTCTCGGTCTAAACCACTTCTAGAAATAAAAAAAAACCGCAGCCCATGGTTATACCTCCACTTGTTGGTTTAAAGGCAGAATATCACGAAATCGACGCAGGTGGAAAACTTGTGAAAAATATAGAATTTAGGATGTAGACTACGAATATGAGCATGGCCCCGCTGTGACTACCCTAATCGTGCAGAAAAATACCGTCAGAAAGGAATTTTTTCATCCTAAATTAGAAGGCGCCGCATCCACGAGTGAGCGGTTGAGGATCAATAAGGTCTCCCTAGCAGTTTATTTATGTGAAAGCAATAAAAAGACCGCTGAGGGAGTCGGACCGTGTTGAAAGGAGACGCGTCTTAACGTATCTCGCAGTGACTAAAGCGGTTTCCACGACGTTTTTTTAAGAACGACAACGGCAAAGTGAGCGGAGCCACGCTCGTATGCGTTATCCAGACCACAAACTCTTTGTTTCCTAGCAGTTCTCAACACTACTTCAACTACGACGTAAGCAGGTTTCTTGAGGCCTGGATCAATCAACACTGTTGGTTGATTTAGCAGATCATCGGTAATAATAGCATGGTAATTTCAATTGACCAGTTGCAGTTTCTTGTAAAAATTCTTCGTAATGGCTCCCTAAGCCTCTGTTTGGAAATATAACAACTGAAAACAACGTTCCAAATTCAGTTTTTGTTCCTAGTGGGTGGAGGTCGACCTGCCTCATTTGCATGACGGCAGAAATGGCTGCTGTTAACTTGTTGACTCTTAGTGATTCCACTTTGATTACTCCATATGTGGACGGAGCCACCATCGAAGGCTAAGGAAGAGTTTTTAAAGAATTTAAACAAGCCTGTTTAGTGGCTCAGACTTCAAGAAACCTGCATAAAGGCAGGTCCGTGGTTCCGCTATTGCTTCCTAGTCGTCGCAAAAACGGCGTGGAAAACGCGGTTCCTTAAGACGACTTCAGTTGAACGTGCCACCTTTGTGCACCCAAGTGCAAGTGGTCGAAGATTAGTGGGAATTCCTTGCCAGCCCATGCAAAACCAACGAATAGGCTGCTGAGGAGAAAGTGCACATTGAGGACCGTTCTAACCCTCAGGAGCTGAGCGTTTCCCACACCATTTTTTCTACTACAATTATGGCGAGATGAGCAAAACTAACCCGGATCCTACAATCCACAACTCTGACTCTAGCTTTTCCCGCGGATCCCCTCTCCACGTCAGATTCGTGGTATGCTGCCTTTAATTTGCCATTACGACTATTTTTTTGAGTCTTCCTCCTGATAACGACTTCCTCGATAGAAGTCCTCCCAGAAAACTTCTTCTTTCACATTCTTTCTAGTATAGCCGCTCATTTAGCAATGAAAAATTAATTGTAACAAACAGAATTAAAGAAACTACTTGGACGTTTATTAAATAAATCAAATAATATAATATAGGAAGTATTAATAAATAGAGCTATAATGGATTTTAGTATAAAGTGCCTCAAGTAAAAAAATATATATAATACATCATAATATAGGCGCCACTGATAGCTCACTGTAAGGAACCATTACTGAGCCATTATTTCGAGGGAGAACACGTTTCAAAACCATTTTCACACTATTTCCTACTATTTACCGACACGTTTTCTCATCGACAACGGTATAGGAAAGAACGGTTAAGAGTTCGATCCCACCGGAATTTTTCCAATTCTGCAAAATGGAAAAAACAACTAGTACCGATGCAGATCACACTCTATAAGCATTTTCTCACTATTTTCTTATTACTACACAAAATTTCACTCATTAACGGTGGTTGCAGACGATGAATAGTTTGATCCCCACCGGAATCTTGATTTTGGCAAAACCGAAAAGCAATTGCTGAGAAGAACAATTCACTGGCAGTTTTCTGAAATTGTATTTGGAGCACTGTTCGCCGCGTATAAGTGTTATTTAGAGATCATGTTAGCGATTAGAACCAGGTTCCGTTTGGAAATTACTGCTGGATTGATCGGATTTTAGTAGATTGAAATGAATATGAATAATGGACTACGCAAGAGACAAAGACAAAGGTGGCCGTTTTCTATAAAGGAAGCGTTGCGCTATAAGAGGATTAAAATATCTTTTTCAGGGACCTTCTGGTTTTTTTTTTTTTGAAAGCTAGTTGAGAAAAAGTTGAGAAATTTAGTAGAAAATAAAAATGAATTGTGGTAGCGAAAATCTTCCTCTTCAACACACTTTGAACAGATTTTTTATTTATAAACTAAAACTGAGTTATTGGACTTTGTTTGAAGTCGTACAGATTTTGAGGCGCTGCGAAAATCTGAGATTTCGCACATTTTCCCGTTGCAAAAGTACGGTAGCACGATTGAAAAATTCGATGCCATAGTTTGTTAGAGCATCAGCAGAACCCTTAACTGCAAATTTTATCCTCTGTAGGTGTTATAGTTTTATCAAAACATAGTTGAGAAAAACGCAAAAATTTGAAGCAAAATTTAGAATTTTTCTCAACTAGGTTTTAAAGAAGCTAGGAAAGCTAGAAGCACAAAACTTTGTAGAAATATAGAAGAAATCTCCGTCTACAAAACGCAGCCGCCATTACTGTGTGAAATTCACGTTTAACGTCGATGTTCAGAAACCCGTTGGGCCTACTTTGTACTAATTTTATCCCTAATTCGGCCTGTCGATGTCTTTTTTCGCTCAGTAACAGCATCGAAATTGCTTTTTTGAGTGACAATAATAAATTCGTCATTGTCGGATGAGATATGTGTTTTTTTAGCTCTCGCACACTAAATGCAAGAATTCCACTTTTTTCAGTAGCTGATCTCTGAAAGTACGGCGACACATCATTTTGCGCCACTGAGGTGCATAGGCTATGTGTACCGGATACTCACTCTTTGATTCCTTCTCTCATACTCAATATTTTCCATTTTCTTGGTATTTTTTTTTAGAAATTAACTCACTTGAAAGTAAAGCCGCAAAGTTTCGCTCGGAACGGATTGCATAATTTACTCTCTTTTTTTGCCTTCGTACTCAAGACCCCTCGCATTTATCCTAATCTAGGTGTCCTTCATTTATTTATTATTTTCCCAAATCAGTTCCGGACCAGAAGGTGTGAAATTATACCAGCAAAATCTTCAAGAAGTACTTCAGGTCATCTATTTTTCTAACATTTTGCATCCCTTAATATGAGTTCATTTGAAATCGGCAATCCCCTCTTCATTTTTTCTCCTCCGCTGACAAGCTTTGCGACTCCCTCCTGCTGCGACACTCCTCTTACAACCCCGCTTGAGAAATTCTCAACCCACGCTTGACCCAGGCTGTAACTTATGCGAACCCCTCCCCGTTCCACCCTTTTCAACCATAGCCCAATGCACCCGCTCGCTTTTATGTTCTATTTTCAGGAGCATGTATTCCACAAATTTGGTATGTTTGACGTGAAATGCAGAATTATTATGGAAACACGTGGCATCGATCATTCTTACCAGTTGAAAAATGTTCTGCTTGAAAGGTGTACCAGAAATTTGTTCTGTTTACTTCTCAACTGCTAATTACCCTGTTTAAAAAGCGTTCTGTCAGATATCATCTCGCTGAATAAGATTGATTGATCCATGTTTCAGGTACGGGAAAAATTGTGAGTTTTTCATGAAGAGAGAAAAGATATGAAGAAAATCGTATCAGTTATAGCGTTTGACTTTATTCTTCGTCGAAATAGTGGACAATAGATATGTTCGTTATGTACAGTGGATTCGCAATAAACGAGCATTTTCAGAGAACACTTACTATGTTGTAGAAACACCAAAACAAAACATAAGAACAACGGAATTGGAAAAAAAACGTGTTCTCTTGTGGACTCATTTCACTAACACTCCAAGGGATAGCGGTATTTTTTTGAGAACAACGTAATTTCAGTTCTGACGGAGTGAAGAAATCATGAAGTAAATAGTGAATAATAAATAAAAAGGTAAGAAGTGAAGGATAAAGTTCCCGCTTGAGATGCACTACTCGAAGTGTCAAGTACTCAGTGTTTTTTTGTCCTCCCAGACAAGCCTGGTACTAACTTATCGAACCCGGAGGGAATGAAGGCTTGATAGGCTCTAGTGCGGATTCGAACCTATGGTCGATCGTGCAGACGCAGGGGATCGACTGTGCTACACCCGCCGTTAATAGTAAACAAGTAATACATAGTAAATAATCCTTGAATTTAATCCAGTAGTACTGGTTCAAATAAGCGTGAATTTGGTTTTTTATCTGTTACTATGATAGAAAGAGTTATATAGAAAGAAAACTCAAAAAGACAAGCAGTTCCCTCTCCGCGTCCTTCTCAATCGGTCTGGGCAGCATCTTCGTTGGTTTCTCTTACTGATGTCACCCTATACTCCGAAGATTTTTTTGTGACGTGAAAGGACCTATTGATATTGGTGGATCAAGCATTTTTTCTCCCATAAGGCATCCTGTGTTTTTCCGGAAGAAATAACACTTCACAAACAGAGAAACAATTCCATATCGATTCTCTCGCGGTTCACCTCGATCATATTGGATGGTTAACGAACTCGGAAGTAGCTCGTTTCGCATCGTTCTACGAGAACAGCTGCGGTACATCCGTAGCGTAACGGTAGAAGAAAAAGCACGAGTGTGCTCGTCCCTTATCTGTTAAAGTACTTCCATGTCCGCTAAATTCTTCCATGTCCGCTGAGACAGCTGCAACTAGCCCAAACTAGTATCCTTGCAAGATTAAGATTAGTTTAAAATTACTAACCGTTGAGTATCCAGAAGACTTGATTATTTTCCGTCCAGAAAACAAGGAACACGTTGAATATCTAGACGAAATGCGTATATTCCGTTCAGAAAATAAAGGTTAATTGATGACCAAAATTAGACTCTCCAGGAATATAATTGTTTGCCAATGGACTGCTCAAGCTTCCTTCTTCCTTTCCTATTATTCCAGGCCGAACTTTAATGAATAAAAGCGGTGACACCTACATTACAGTCGGACCAGAACGACCTAGAGTTTGACCCAGTGTACAAGCAGCTGCGCTCCAAAGGGTGTGATTGCAGCAGAGAAGGGTCCCATCCCGATCGTAGTTTCGTTTGGTAGCTTCCGTGCACCGCCTCGACTCCTGCCGTATACGCTACTTCACCAGACCTCAGGTCGTTTTAGCCCGACTGTGGTGGGATCAGAACAACTTAAATCCTGATGCAACAAGCGACTGTGTGGGACCCAAGCTCACCTCTGCAGTCCGACTGGAACTAGCGAGAATTTCGCCTTGACCGCGACCTCTTACACAACTGCACCCAGCTTCAGTTCGTTTTGACTCGTCTCTAGGAACATTCATATTTTTGCATTGATGAGTCTGGAAGCAGTGGTTACATACAGGATCTGAATCAAGTCGTTCGAACTCGACTACTATGGAACCTGAGAGTTTAAAAATGTTACTTCTTATTGTGTCATCATCCTAACAGAGACTCGTATGGCCATTCCAGAGGCTGATGATAGTCCGTTTTAAGTGATAGTCTTGCTGAAATGTGTCTCATTGTGTACAAGAAATTTTATCTCATTGTTTACTGATGCTGGTCACTGTAGCCGCCCGTACAGCGTAAACACAACAAAGACGTCATCACAACTGCTGCTGCTGTTGAGTGTGTTGTTGGGAGCCGTGGCGACCGTGCTAGTGTTGTGAACATTCTCGCATTGTTTTCATCTTACCGGTGTCACTAGTTATTCGTTGGTGGCCTCATTTTGCAGTCTCATTTCTATTCCTCAATTATTCATGAAGAAGACTAGAGAGGCCTTATTAGCATTTTTACTTAGCTTTTGCATTTTTAAAAAATACCTCTTACATCTAATTTTAGATCTGAGTTTTTTTCGAGTTCCCTACAGTAATCATTCACCTTCTTAAAGAGGAACAGAGTGGCTTCCAGCTTATTAGCTGGTTGTCTCTCTAATTCTTGCGAGGATTTATGCGATAGGAAAGAAACTGTCGGCGGCTTCTTTTCCCACCTACGTTCACACCGACACCTAAACACATTATTTTCCCACCATTCAATATTATTTGGTTGCTTTGTTGACGCGAACCAGGTGTTGTGGTACTTCACTGCGAGAGCCAGGCGTCTGCTGGGCAAGGATTTCCATCATTATAACGGATGGATATCTGTTCCGACTGAGTGTTGCTTTTATCTGTGGGCAAATTCCTGTTGCGTAGCAGTGTATTCTACCCAATCTCATTTATTCAACACAGCGCGTTTCTCTAAACACAACAACAACAAGCCAGACAACTGATATTCGATGCGTTCTCTAAACATTTGAGAGTATTTTTGTGGTCAATTTCCAACGATTTCAACACTTTTGAACGATAGTGATCTTGTCCCACGGCATCCCAGTTTTACTTCGAAGTGAACTCTTGCGAAAAATGTGTTTTTTCTACGCCAGTAAAAGACCGTTTTTATGTTGACATCCACAAGAAGCTCGAAATCATGGAGATGAGAATTTGAGAGACCTAGAACACTACATTCGTCGACGAAACGAGCTTAACAGACCACACAGATATTCTAAAAATAAAAGAAATATGAAAAAGATATCTCTGCTCATGGCCTGTGAAGCTCGTTTCGCCGATGTATATGATGTTCTAAGTCTCTCAAATGTTTATCTCCAAGATCTCGGACTTCTTGTGGACGTCAACATAAAAATGGTCTTTTCCTGGCGTTAAAAAAATTTCCGCGAATTGCAACAAAACTGCGGGTCAGAACCTTAAGAGAAACTTTCGGGAATTATGGAATACACTTCGAAGCGAAACTGGGATACTGTAATACAAGATCACCATCGTTCAATAATATTGAAATCATTGGCAATTGGCTAAAAAATGCTGTCAAACTCATTCTCTCCTACTAGGAAAGTTTACTTTTTCCAATTTTTTCGTAAAAAGTTTGTACGGATTGATCAATAAGATCAATAAGTTTGGAACTCCCTCCAGCGATGCTTAAATTTTAGTAGTACAAAGGTACATAGACATTTTTGATATATACTGTGCGAAGCAATTCAATCTATAGGAATTATTGGGAAACTAAAAAGACTTTCTAAACTGAGCGAATGAATAATGAACGGGACAGAAGGTAAATTTGTAATTTTACCGTCGTTAATACTGAAGAGCCTTCGGAGGAATTACGTTAAACACTCCGAATCTCCTGTATATCAAGAATCGTAGCGCCTAGAATGGAACAGAGAGGAGTTTGCGTGGTCTGCCTGTCTCATATGTGTGACGTTCGTTATATAGTTTACTCTATGAAAAGAATTTTATCGCTGAGCAGGCTTGGGAGCTACCACGGTCTGCTTGCTCTTCATCATGCACTGTTTTTTACAGACAGCGTTGACAGTGGAGAGAGACCGGCCGAAAATGGATACCATATCCAACGCTATGATACGCGATCCCTGCGCAACCAGCAACATGTCTCATTCCTGCTTCGAGCGTGAATTCGTGAAGTGTGCGTGTTCATTCACGGAATAACGATTCGGGGGAACGTTTATTGTATGGTAGGGTCAAAACGACATGAAGGACGGATGAATGGCGGACACGGTTGACGCCGTGCTGACACCGTTCCTCGCTGTAGTTGTCTGTCTAGTGTAGTTCGCGGATAATCCCCCCACGATTCCTACCACTGTGTCCACGCCGCTTTGGTGCTTCGAGTGCGCCTGCACAATGGCACTTCATGTCGTTCTCACCCTCCCATTACTCAACCGATTGAAGGTGTTGCACCGTTCCAGTGATAGTGAAGAGATTCTGTGAGGATCTCAACAGTATTATGGTGTTCTCCATATTTGCGATGCCAGTGCGAACGCGAATGCGAATGATTTTAATAAGGATAAAGTGTCTGGCGTTAACCAATCTGCTTGGGATGAGCCCCCACATCCACTTCAATTCAGAATCGCTTGAGGTTCACGAACGTCTATACAACGACCTGCGGTGGCTAGCCAATGTGTCAAGTCAGTGTTTTTATCCTCTCAGACAAGAGTGGTACCAATTTATCGACCCGGGAGGGATGAGGGGCTTTGTGAGCACTAGGGCGGATTCGAACCTACGATCAGTCGTGCAGGAAGCGGAACCTCTAACCGCTACAGTACACCCGCCCTCACCTGTATGATATTAATAGTAATTATTACTAGTACACGTATCATCTACGTATGAGGGGTGAGGGGGGATTGCTGTGATCTATCTATCTTAATCTACCTATCTTAATCTTTAAGAATTAGGCTGCAGAATATTTCCCGAAAAGACTTAAACAGGAGATTACTATTCATCAAATAAAATTTCTAATATGGATTGCTATGAGTTTGGGAGAATGTGGTAGAAATGTGAACACAAATTTCTGCCTTTGTTGGTAACTTTTTCCATTTATTTGGAATTTGTTGTGAAATACATGTCAGACTTGATCTGTGAACGAGTTTCGAGCATTCCCACCGCTTCACTACGATTTCTTCACGTGTGCATGTAGATGTGCCGATGTGCGTACAGTTAGCTCAGACTACGCACTGGTACGTTGGAAGTCACTTGTGCACACGTTCCGGTCTCCTCACTAACCTGTTCGTTTGTGTCACGTGAAAAGGCTGGTGAGAAGACATCATCGATCTTCGACCGCTCGCACTTGGATGCGGCGCGTGCATAAGGATGGCGTAAATTAAATTTGAAATAAATTAAATTTAAAAAGTTAAAAATAAATTGCGTGGAAGATACCGTTTTTTGCGAGTCTGCGCCCCGAACTCAATGCCTTCGATGAGGTTCGGCACCGCATTAAAATATTGATACACTCCTTTTTAGTGGTAAAGAGGTACGAGTTGAGGGTGGATGATGATGGATGTGACACACATAGTAAGACTTAAGACATGATCGATGGTTGGAAACCACGCTAGGTGCCTGGGGTTGAAAAAATTGGAGCCAGACTTGTCTTGGAGGACAAAAACACCGGTTTTATAACGCAGCTACGCGTTCGAAGTTCCGGATTGTTCGAGTTTTATGAACCGAAATGCGACTGCAACATGTTTTGCGACCATAAAATGACTTGTAATCAATGCGTCAATTCGATGTCTTCACTCAAACAAGTCTGGTAGAAATTTATTGATTCCGGAGGAACAACTTTTTTGGCCTACGGCAGTTTTGAGTCACTACATATAGCGTGGTTGGAAACCGTTCTAGCCCGAGCAAGACATCTAACTTATAGGTCTGGTCGGCATAAATTCGTGGTTCTACTGGAAATTGAAGTTCTCGTCTGGTTCTTGGCGGTAGAGAGTAGTCCGATCTTACTTTTTTGTATCCTCACCCTTTATCGAGGGTAACTTCTACAAAACGGCTTGATTTTGAACTCTCCTATCACAGAGAAAACCCGAGAACTTCGAAACGTCATCGTTTACCTGCCCTTAGATCTTGTCTTTTGTGTCTCGCGTCATCCTCGTCAGTGATTGAATTTATTCAAATTATATTTCCATTTTTTGGACGAACTGCTGCATTTTTTCGACAGCCATCCTGTGTACCCAGAATTTTGCTTCGTATAAATAAGGTAATAATTCGAATTTGAATAATAAAATTTGCTTCTCACCAAGGTCTCATCAAGTGTCACAAAATGCTCTTGAAGTTCACTTTTGTGTTGTTTTTTTCGAAAACTTTTTAAAGGATTTTCCGTTCTCACTTACCGGTACAATAGATTTTCCGCCTTACATACTTCTTAGAGGATTATCCTCTTTTCCTTCATTGTGGCTGAAATAATATTGAAATATCATACCTTTCTACATATTTAAAAATTCCGTCGACGTAAAAGATCACATGTCTTAGATTCAAAAAATTTACCATTGTTTTTTTCCAGTCTAAAAGATCACTTTATTTTTTGTTGGGTTTTTCTCAGCGCTCGCAATAGAACATGCTACCAGATACGTACTTCGGTAAACGATTTAATTCTAATTTTCTTCTCTTTTCTTACTACTTCTAATAGAATAAATTATACTAAATTATAATAAATTTCCGTTACTACCGCGTCTTTGAGTGAAAGGAGCATCCTGTCAGTCAATACCTCATAAAGACCGCTACGTAAATGTCTCCTTCACCAGTCAATTTACGATCCTTTTTCGAAGCCGATAAGATCTTTCTAGAATTCTGCTCAGCTTCTGGTGTTACACGTAGGGCCATGTCGAAATTGTTTTCTCTAATAATTGTTTGATTGTTATCATAAATACACTGTATCATCATATTATTATGTTTTATATTTCCAGGCGGTCGGCGCTGCGTTGCGCATCATAATAATTGCGACAACGATTGGAATCCGTCCGTCGGTGGGTCTCTGGAGGAGGTGACGCTTTCTCTGCCTGTCAGATCTTGTGACCTAAACAAATATATTAATAGCTCTCCTTTTAAATTCCTTCTTGTGACGCCACTCTGATATTCCACTGACCTACTTCCCCTAGCATGACCTTTTCGATTGAGCACGATCCGCTGCGGTACTTCCGCTTTCTCACGAACAGGACAGCTGTGGAATCGTTTCCGTTGCTTTCCTTTTCTTTCTGCTAAACTCATTGGTGGATCTTAATGATGCTTCTGCGTCCAAGATGTGGTCTTTTGGTGTGACGTCGCTCTCCTATCAATTCCGCAAAACAGTACTTTTACTTGTAAAGCTCTTTTTTCAAAACTTTCTTCACAATTGGTAACTGCATTTGCAGCAGAATTTAAAAGAGGATGTCATTCCTGAACAATTTTTGGAGAAAACATAAAATTTCGCGTTCACGTTGACCGTTGCGCACTTCGAGCACCTAGGATAGATTTCCATTTCAACAGCGTTCATCGAGCACTCGCTGTCCAAGAAGGTCACTCGCTTTGACTTTAGTGGATCTAAATGCTGGAGAAGTATGAATATAAGTCGTTCTTGTTTCTTCAATTAAAGCGATAGCGTGACATCTGTGCTTAATAACGTATGGGAAGCGTCGGAGAAGCTGAGAGATCTTAAGCATTCCACTCTGTTTGCCCCGTTAACCAGGGCCTCTCTGGAGCCGAAAGCTCGGTCACGCGGTGTCTGTAAATTGCAATCAATTACACGGTGTTGCACTCATCTCAGTTGTCCAAGGACACTAATTGTTCTTTAGTACTTTTCCCCTCATACACAACTCACTGTTGAATTCTTTGGTGAGTTTTGTTAAATATATATATATATATATCCAGAGCAACCAATTTTTAACAGAAAAAAGTGGCATTCTCCTTCTGTTAGCGTCTGCAGCGAAAACCTTTAGGAGTACACGGAAAATCTTAAGAACTAAATGCAATGAGTTTAAATTAAAGTGTAGGAACCAGTCGAATCGATTATGGTTTGACGTTTGGTAACTACTCTGAGTTTCCGAGGTTTGAGTTTGGAGGGGTTTCAGACTCTGAAAATTTGAATTCTTTACTAAGAAACCGAGAATTGGCCCGAGCCGGGTGTATTATATGTGTGTGTGGTGTGTGTGTGCGTACATGTGCGCTTCGAGGCCATTTATTAGTGACGAGGAGGAACCTATCGTGAGAGAAGAGGAGGAGGATAGATCGAAGACTAGCCATGCCAAAAGAGCTGGTCATTCGTCGTCAGTCGATGAGGAACGGCCCCCCGCTAGCAGACGAGACATGGTTTTCGTTAGCGATCCGGTTCTAATCCATCTACTATACAATCCGAATACGCTTCGTTCATTGTTTCTGCTATTTTTGTGCTGTTATCATGGCGATAATCTTGGAACACTCCAGCAAATGTTTGTTTTATCCGCTGTTTAAGTAGCGGTACACTCATTTTTTTTCTAAATAACTAAGTAAACTGTCACCTTGGTAATGACATTATAATGTATCTATGATTAATTGATAGAACTTCTATTATTTTTTTTTCGTTTTTTTCGTTACCCTCCGTCCCTCATGGTTCTTTCCTTCCTTCATAATTCATTTCGTCACTGTTCTACAGCTCACAATAGGAATGTGCTTACATAAGCAGCTCCGAAAATCAGGTCATTTCACCTTATCGGCACTGACTCTTATCGGTTCCAAAGTTTTTGGGACAAGTCAGAGCTTTTGTAACCCACAGATAAGGTCTGTAGTCACTTTCACAGCCCAAAAAAAGGAGTTTTGAAGAGCCACCAATTGATTACCTTGAAAGAGAAAAATTTTTAGAAGGAGTCGAAGATCGCCATTTCTAACTCTCTCGGAATTTCCTTCGCCCCTGAACCAACAAATTTCCGAATTTATCGCACCTCAATTTTTCACCTTTAAAACGCTCTTATACACGTGGAAGGAAGACAGGAATCTTTCTAGACTTTTGGTTTTTTTTTCGTAGGACAGCGATAACTTTGACGACCGACATTAACGTGGGCGATTTCGCACGTTTCAGCTCTGCAGAAAGCACTTCTCCAAAGAATTCAAATCTTCCGAATGTTTCCTTGTGGGAATTTTCTTTTCTCAAAATAAGGGTCCTGGCAATCGAACAGGATTCTTCAGCATTTCGCCGTGCTGTCGTATCATGCCTGTTGTTTTGCTGTACCCTGTCTTCGCATAGTTCACCGATGACTCTTTGATGTACTCGCCCCTGGAATGAGCTCGTAGACTCGTCAAAAGTCACTTGACGTCTGTCCCTCTCACATATGACAAGAACAACTCAAGAAAACTCGTGTCTTTCCCTATCACCGTGTTACAGTACCTTTATGAGTAGATAGTCTTTTTTTTCAAGAACTACAGTCCTTTTACTTTCCTTCACTTTTTATCGTATCCTAATACCCCGGAGGAGGAATATTGTTGGAGTGCGTCTACTCATGCATATCACACTCGATGCTCGAAATCCATACAAATTAAATTTCTACTTCCGGTTCCAGTTATTTGTGATTGATTTCGTTCTGTTCTAATGGATCAACCACGCAATCCATCACAATCGATTCCTGTTCATTCGAATGTGTTCGTAATTGATCATGGGCTGTCGCCGCTCACGTGGTGCGATTCTATTTCGTTCGTGTTTTGAAGCTTAAAACCAGCATCTCAATAGTACAACACCTTTTTTCGGGCACAAGCGCTCACAGGTGCAAACTAAAAGGCACCATGAAGAGATGGGGAGAAAAGAGAGTAAAGAAAGGACGGATCTAAATGGGATTCTGCTGAAACGTTGCAGAGAAAATCCCTTTTTTGTCGCATATTCGTGCTTTTGGGCGATGTCATTTGATTTTTCTGCCACTTTTCCATTCGCGGCCATCAATTTTTTCAACTAACCGCTCCCTGAGTTTTGAAACAAGGGAATCAGCAATCTTATCCGGTCGATGGGCGAAAATCAATTACAATTTTGGTTTTCTTGTTGAATGACATGCGTTTGTTGTTGTCTAAGAGATAAAACTCCAAAAAATCTGGAGGGGGGGGGGGAAAGACTTAAGGAAGAACCTAAAGCATTAGTGACATTTGCGCTCAGGGCAACAAAGCCCCTTATCCCTCCGTGAACGAAAAATTTGGAACTAGACTTGTCTATGAGGATAGAGACTCTGACTTGATTCACCGGGTCTCGTGATACGCCGTCAGAGTGTAGGCGACATAAGTGCCCATAAACCTCTACAACTCAGAATTGACGTCGAACATGTTACCGTATCCGAGAGAGATCGGCGGAACGCTCCATACTTTTACTTTAATGATAATTAATTTTATGGGTTATAACTGTTATTTTTACCGAAAAAGGAGTCTTTTCATGGCTTCTGTCGTTCTGTTTGACGCACTAGAACGAGCAGAGTACTGAGTACGTATCGATGCGATTATCGATCGCCAGTCAGACACATTGCACCCGCGCGCGACCGCCAAAATGGCGCGGGACGAAAATCATGGAAACTACTGTAACTTCTTCAAAGTTTGCCGCTGATCATGTAGCATATTTTGAGGTCATGATTCTACTCTTATTTAATTAAATAATTATTACTTGTATACTATTAGTCATATTTTAATTATAACCGTTGTTTATTCAACTTCTTCTCTGAATCGAACGTAAAGACTGCTGCTTATCTGAGGCAAAAAGGTGAAATGATAGAATCCGCTTCTTTTTGATGAAATTCTCGCGAATCGAGATTTTAATCGAAAAACTGTCCCTCGAATTTCAGTCAAGACATAATTTTAATCGTTCCGTAACTTTTTAATTTTCAAACACACTGTGGTACCGGAACAATTTTCAGCGAATAACTCGTCCCAAATATGATCTAAAGTCTATTATCATCTTCTTGAAGTTGTTGTTTTAATTATCTCCGGATCAAATGCTGTTTTCATGACTGTACACAACCTATAGCTTCAAATCTTCTTGCTATGACGTTAGTTGGGTCTTTGCTTTTCCACAATTGCAGGAACCTGTATTGCATCAGGTTGCCCTCTCTGCCCACGGTTCTGTTCTATCTACATGTCAAATCTACTCCTTATCTCTATTTAGCCCCATATCAAGTCTTCTCTTTTCTGCAGCAAACCCAAATTTTTCGTTGATTCTAAGTGTTGTCACATGTTTTAATCAGTTTCTCGTCGAGAAATTTCTATACATCAGAGAAAATCACATGTCACACATCACAAACAATTTCACATAATATTTATGCATATGCGTCGGCTTCGACACGTCGAAAATTTGCTGTCACTTCCTCTATGACAATGCGTTTTTCCCGACGTGGAATGGAAAATGAGTCGCCGCGTTGTGTTGCTAGGACATGGTGGTAGAATAAAAACCGGACAGGAGGACGACACTTTTCCATTGTTTCCTTCAGAAATGGCGGCAAAACCAGGAAGTCATTCTATGTATGTCCTTGAATTCCACTTCTCCGCATAGTTCTACTTGTCTGTATATAAATTTTTTCTTTTTAGTATGCCGTCTCCTCACCTTGACTTTTTCTTTCTTTCATCTTAAAAAGCTGAAAGAAAGAAAAAGTAAAATGAAGGCACAAAAACTCGTCGTTTCTAGTTTTTTTTTTATTGTTTTTCACATGTTTGTGAACGTCTACTTGCCTGACTCTACCGATTTGACATTGTTTTAACCTCACTGTGACTGGACTGTAATAGAAGGGACAAGAGAAACTTCTGACCAACAAGTCGTCGTCAGAAGGACCAGCCACAATTCTTCTATTCAGATTTGAACGTTCTCTGATACGCGAACAACGGTCGTCAGAACTGTACTTCGAGAGATAAGTGTTTGCTAGCTAATTTCTGCACTTCTGTGTAGAAATGTAAGTATTTACATTGACTTGATTTTTTTGTTCTTCAGGTGTCGTGCCGCTTTGAAGTAAGTACTTTTTGAAATTGATGAGGCAGTCGCTTAATTCCTCCCATGGTATGACGCTCCGCCCTTTTTGCTACCTTTCTTTAGGAAGAATGCACTTCATTAACATAGGGCATCGCTAGCAACTTTTTTTGCCTTGCCGATTTTTTCATTCGTTGATCCTAACGAGCATTCAGAATATGTCACAGTCTGTATAATTTCATTACATGGAGTATAATTTATGTAATATATTATTTTTTTCATAAACGCGGTCCAATATTATCTGAAATTATTCACTAGCTATGCTTAAGTTATAGGTTTGAAATGAGGCGCACTCTGATGGCTAATGACATTAGTTCTCCTAATTCTTAATCGAGCAGGCAAGGTCCTGCTCTCGCAAAGAATGGGACTTTAACTGAGTTCGTACTCATTTTGCATCATTATTTTGGAAAATTTTGCTCCACACATCTCTTTCACATACAGACTTCTCCTCTAATCTTCTGCTCATTCTTCTCAGTGGTTTCAGAATGAAATTTGGATAAAAGCCATGGCTGCATAAGTTTGAGTCACTTTTTCATTGTAATTTTGTTGAGGAACTGTCGGACGGGTGGTTTCAAGAAAGAACCGAAGAAGAAATGAAGTAAAATTCTGCAGAAAAAGGTGCCGCACCAACCGCATTTCCACATAAAAGTTCAATAACCAATGATGGTGTTTGAAATTATCTGTAGAGTCTGCGTGTACTTCTATTTAATTTTAGTTTACTATTGTATTGTTGGGGAGGGTGTGGCGCAGTCGGTTAAAGGTCCGTTATAGCCACACGGTCGAGGGTTCGAAACCGCCCTGGCGCAAACCAAGCCTTTCATCCCTTCGGAGTCGACAAATTGGTACCAGACTTGTCTGTGAGGATAAAAACACTGACTTGGTCATCGGCTGGGCCCCGCAAGTCATTGTATAGGCCAACACGCGTTCCGAAACCTCATCGATTACGAATTCCAGTAAAACGCTTTGGCGCCTCCCAAGTGGATTGATATGCGAGTGACTTTATCTTTTTTATTACATTGTTTGTTTATATTTTATTATTATTTGTTTTTACAAATCATTTTTACATTTTCTTATTATTCTATTTTTTGTTCATGTGCTTTTATTCCTGAAGAGGATTAATCTGCTCAACACTCATATACGTACCCATTTCTCGTGAAAATAACACAATATGGCACTAATTTCATTCAGCTTTCACTGGATTGCTTGCACTTTTGTGGTTCTCGTTCGTTGTTCCGATGTTCGAACAGAAACCATTACACTTGAGTCATCTGTCCGCTCGAAACCGTCACCAACCGTGGGATGGCGAGACTAAGTGCACTACAAAATGACGCAATGCAGCGAAACTGAAAATCGCTTGAATTCCTTATTACCGCGAGCGCTAATTGATGTGTGCGTGACTCTAAGACGCATTCAGAGAATCCATTAAAACTACGTTCAGGCTATGCTTGATGTTGAAAAGGTGCCTTGCAACATACTAGAGTAACAAACAGACAGTATGTAGAGCAACCACCATATCCATCTACCTGCAGGGGCTCCGCTTTGACGTGAACCTCTTCTCATAACTCTTTCATCGAGTTTTTCATCGAGTTCCGTAAAAGTTTCATCAATACTGTGGGCAAGAAGGCAGTCTTGAAAGCAGCACACCATAAATCTGGCGTGATGAGGAATTCCGCGGGAAAATCTAGAGATGAGGTTGTAGACTGCGGATCGGGGATGATTCCGTTCCTTGACCGCCGTAAAGACGGCCTCTTTCAGTTGCAACGCGCTACCTCTGCGCCCGCGCCGCATCGACGTGCGAGCGATCGGAGAACACTGATATCTTCTCGCAAGCCTACTGAAGTAAAGGATTAAGGATAAAGTTTCTGGCGTTGATCAATCCGCTTGGGATGCGCATTCACGTTCACTTCAATTCAGAATCGTTTGGCGTTTACTAACGTTTGTCTTGCCTATACAATGACTTGCGGTGGCTAGCCGATGTGTCAAGTCAGTGCTTTTATCCTCTCAGACAAGTCTGGTACCAATTTATCGACCCCGGAGGGATGAAAGGCTTGGTGAGCACTAGGGCGGATTCGAACCTCCGATCGATCGTGCAGGAAGCGGAACCTCTAACCGCTACACTACACCCGCCCTCTACTGAAGTAAAAGCAATGAATAGGCTGCTGAAGGAACCGGAACGTGTACGCAGAGAAGTGCGCTAGCGTAAATCGTAGAAATTGGAACGGTTCCATGCTTTTTTTCCTCTTCCCATGCCTAGTAGAAAGATATGAGCGGAATCACGCTGGACCCTGCAATCTACAGCCCCATTTCTAGTTTCCCCAGTGGATTTAATAGCCGCGACAGATTATGGTATGCTGCTTTTAGCCCCACTATTTATTTATTTATTTATTGAAAAGAGCCTGCATAAAAGAAAAAAAAAACAACATGGAACAAGCTCACTAGAATTCCGCCTGAATTTTACACGACAAAAATTATGACTTATGACCCTTGAATGAAGCGTTCAGAAAGTTGGATAGAAATTTGAGGAGTCTCAGAGGGAGACTTTAGAACGGCAGTCACATGTTTTTTGGGAGGTTACGAGTTGGACAGCGAGCTTCGGCCACGTGCTGCTGTCGCATTATGGACGTGCGTCGGTGGAGTTCGTGAATATGTATACTTACTGTTTTTTTATTGCAGCCTACTCCCCTCTTAGAAATGTGTGGAACGAATTTAATTCTGCAGAAATGTTGTCGCGTTGCTCTCTTTCTTCCTGGCTGGCTTCTTTTACCAGAGTTCCTCTCAAAATCGTTGTTTCAGCACTTATTCACCTGTTACTTGTGCTCACTCACTCCTCTTCATTGTTTTCTGCTACGCAAACAAAGTGCAAAATAATTTCCAGCACAATTCCTCTCCGTTCTTTGAACGCTATTTGTTCTTCCTGCATTCTGTGATTCCCCGAAACAATCAGTACTTTCATGACTTTGGATGCTGTCCAAAGGAAGCATTCGGGTTTTTTTTTCTCGATTTTCGGTGTTGAGCTTCCTTTAGCAAGAAGATAAGGGCTGTTGCATGGTTTACTTTTATCCAGTATTGAAGACGCAAAACACATCCAAGCAATCCAGGAAATTTGGAGTAATTAGGGGAAAGCGAGGGCACAGTTCATACAACGACGCAACTCCTTACCCCCGTAAGATTAACGGGGATGAATGAGCGTGAAGTGGATTTCATTGCTTGAATGGATGTGAAGTGATACTTTAGTGACCAGATTCACCACTAATCAATCTCAAGCTGTTTCATTTCGTCATTCCCATGGGTGTAAAGAGTTGCTTCGTCAGGCAAACCAATGCTTTGGACTTGAATTCGCATTTACGAACCGCATTCTCCGTCTTCGCTGTGACACTCACTACCAGAATTCTACCTATTACAAGAGTGAAGCAAACATCGGATTTCTTTCCTGAATCCTGTTTTAACACATGAGTTTTTATAAAAACATCACCTGCAAAGTATTTTCATGAACTTCTAAGAAAGAACAAAGTGTCTATAAATGTTTTCAAATGTACGAGAAGAAACGGCGATAAATCGTAGCAAGGGTTAGCCAGGAGCAATCCAATCTATAGCAAGCACTCCAATTCTCTAAGATTTATTATCTTCTGGAAGGCGCTTTAAAACGGAAAAAAGGCTTCTTAATCATTCTGCGGTTCGTTGACGGCTTCAACAAACGTCATTCCCGATTGTTCTGCGCTTAATTATTCGCTTTTGTTTCATGCTTTGTTGAGTGCTCCGCGGAATCCGCTAATTCTTCCTGATGACTGTCGTTGTCGTTTACTTACGTCGCTTGACTGCCATCCAAATGAACTTTGAGTCGGGTGTTTTTATTTCTTCTTTGTCTCCAGCTGCATTCTTTACGTTAAGGTGTGACGAGTTAAACAGAAGATAAAAATCTAGAAGAATGCTGAACTTTACAGGGGTGCGATGAATAAGTCCCGAATTTGGCGTCATCACTTAGTTTAACTTCTTTCATTTGTTTGTTTTTCATTTTCTCTTCTTCCTCTGAAGAAACCGCCTTGTCGAGTTTCACTTTACGTTCTTCTTTCTCATGTTTGATGCATTGTTCTTTACACATCTGTTCGTGTAATAAATCCGCGCTGCCATAAGTAAATAAATCTATAAGCACTGGTTCTTGATGCGTGTAGAACATCCGCTGGTAGTTTCTCGATGAAAAGTGCATTCTTTTAAGGTGTCCCGCCTCCTCGCTTGTTATCCACAACATATGTATAATATGTGTACACATAGGGTTTCGTTCCTTCCAGTCTTTCCGAGGGTGTTTTCGGAGGACCGGGAACATTTATCATCGCCGGCCCCCAATGAGATGACGTCGACCGCTCGTATGATTCCGGGAATGTTATTGCAGCTGGTTTTAAGTAAATGTTCGGCAAGCCTTAGTGGCGACAAAGGTCATGCAAATTTTTGGGCGGATTTCAGAATTTCCTTCGCCATGTTGACATCTGCTCCGTTTATTGTTGAGATATACATATCAGCACGTTTTCGAATGAATTCCCTGCCGAAACTCCAGCAGGCCCTTATATTCATGGCAATGAGTTTTCCTGGTTTTGTGGACATTCTGACTTCTTCATTTCTCGTATTTCTTTACGTAGTCCTATGTTCTGTGCATCTTTTCACTCCAAAAGATTTTTAAAATAGATCTGAAGGGTCTTGCAAAAAAAAACAAATGTTCAACGTTTCGTATGATTTTTTTTCGTTTATTTTCCCTCTTTTTAATTTTTAATTTTCAATTTTTCTTTAATTTCCTTCGTACTTGCCTTTCTTTTGTGCCTCCTTTTGCTTGAAAATGAGTTGTTTTTGAAAAATTGGAATTAGATGCTTCGTAAAGATTGTGTGAGTGACTACAATTGCGACCTGAAATTGCACTCTTTGCTAGGAATAGTGTTTTTCTTTTGTTTCTCAACTGACTAATGAATGATTTTGCGAAAATTTCTTGCACTTGCTATGTAAAGTAATTGATGGACCATCAGTACGATATTTCAGATGTCAGATGATCCAGAAGTGAGGCGGCGCCGCCTCCCCAATCGAGATGCATTATTTCGGTTGGAATTAGACTGTGATATATGTTCTTCCTAAGATTCTCAGCCTTCCACTGTTCCCGCTTTTAGAGGGATTTGTGAATCAATCGGCCTCATTTCTTCCTGCTCAAGGTGATGGTGCGCTTAAGCGCTTGACGAAGCTGAAAGCTACAGGGTTGAGCAGTCGAACCGCACTTTTCGAAGAATCTCGTTTGGCGGGGTATGCAGGCTGTGACAGTGACAGTTCTCCGTACTCGAAAGTCCCGTGACCACTCAGGACCGCAAAAAAGCTATCACAGTCATGGCGTATTTAACAAATGCTCGAAGTTACATGTGGGGACAGCGCGAATTTCCCTACGTCTATGTCCTAACAGTTCTCAGCGCCATCACCTCTTCTTCTAGTTGTTTGTTCCATTGTTTGTGGATTGTTGGTCGGAACTTTTCTTTTCGGAACAACAGCACGAGACGGAGGATGAAAATGTAAGCAAAATCCTCGTTGTCCCTATCGTTTAATAAACACGCTTTGACTGTGGAACTTCGTTGTTCAGCGGACCGCCACTGGATGGTTATTGAACTTGCAGGTGTTTAAAACATGAAAGTCACTGCTTGCTCACCCCACCTAACAAGCTCCCACCAAAAAAACTTCTTTAGAAAAGTGCAGTTTAGCAGTCCAACCTTGTGTACGCTGGAAAATGCTCAAGAAAAAAGCAATTCAGCTAATATTATCGCATTGTTTCTTTTATTCTCGAAGAAAATTAACACATTCTATCCTTGTTCTATGTTCGCGTATTTTGCTCGAATTATGAGAATATGTTTTTTTTTCGTGAATTGCGACAAGTTTTGCAAATATGTTCAAAATGCAAACGATATGCAAACACGAAATGCAAACAAAATTCTGATGCAGATGCAGGCTTTTGTGCTAGTTGTCCTGATGTTTTTATATTTTTTCTCCTCATTCTCATTCTGGATGGTTTCAACTGATCAAATCAAATTGGTTACTGCCCTTATTCGGTGGGCATGAACACATGCGATCGCGGTCTCGTGCTGCAATTCATTCACTTTTGTCCGCATTTGAAAATCGGAGGACCCGTGCGTGTTGGAACAGTCCACCGAGAGTGAATGGATGAAGCGTACGTGTGCTTCACATGGTTCACTATTTTCCTTCTGAAAATAATTCAATAGTTACACTTTAGTCCTTTTAGTAAGCTAAATAGGTTCGTTATGAGCACGTGCTGGAACGTGCGGCTAGAGAGGAAGTGATTTTTTTCACTAGAGTGTGCGCTACTTCTTGCTGGACAAGTGGTACACTTCAGTAAAGGATAAAGTAGGAAAAAATGTCTAGCGTTGATTAGTCGTTTGAGGATGCGTCACCTCAGCCGACTTTTATTCGGAATTATGGAGGCTTATAAACTCGTACGCGTCATATACAAAGACTTGTGGAGGCGGGCCGATGCTCAAAATCAGCGCGTTCATCCCCACATCCGCATCGACCCTTACGCGCTCTCTGCGCTTTCGCTCAACTCTCCGTCGGTGATACCAATTTATCAAGCTCAAATGATGAAGCGCTTGTTCGGCCTAGGTCGGTTTGCGTCATTGACCGTGCTGAAGCTGTAAAAATCTTTTACGATTCGCTTCCACCCTTCGTGGGTGAACTTGAACATGAACTGGCGAAGCTTGATGCGAGCTGAGTTCACCGTCATGCGATGTGTTCTGTGTCCGCAACGCAAACTCACCATGATTCATGCTGAATAAATTCTTAAACGTCATGAATATTTGTTTAGTTGAGTCACGCCCCTTGATGTCGACGTTCTATGTCTCGTATCCACCTGCCATGCGATGCGATAAACAATAGACAGCGATCATTTCCTTCCCGACGTCGTGTTTGCCATGCATGTCCCTTCGATCTCTGTAAATTTAAAGCCTCTTCTGGGCCCTTGGATTTATCGGATAAGAGAGGAAAATCTGCTTTGACTTCAACAAAGCTGTGGAGGCGTGCAGGCTGAGGGAGGAGGTGGTATTAAATTTCCGGCTAATCTTGTATCCATTCCATGCGCTCCATTAATGCTAGGCTGTTTCCATTGGTTTTTTTTTTTTCAAATATTCTTCTCTCCCAAAGGAAGAGGAGCCCTTATTAAATTAATAAGATTTTGTCTTTGCGGTGGTGGTGCGAGCCGCAGTTCTTTTTATTCTGGAAGAAGTGCGTATATAGTTTGAAACGTTGAGAATTCGATAGAGTTTCTCATGAACAGTAATTCTTACTTTTACACGCCATTCATTCTAGCGATAACAGCTAATCTCAGACTTCCACACTCGGAAAAATGTAGCAATCTCTAACTTCATTCTCTGTCTCCTTAATGATGCTGAAGATGACTTCCACTACACATGCGGATGACATCCAGAAAAATTGTCGATGTTGTGCGACTGAAAGCCGTGCTGATGTTGAGGACAGCTTAATCAGCTGATTTAATTGCAGATGGATTAACCGTGCAAATCTTTCAATCGCATCCAAAAAGGAATTCATTCCATTTAAAATCATGGCGGGAGCTGTTTTAATTCTTCCTTAATACTGCATAAAGCATAATATTTTGCATTTGAAACAATAATCTTTTAAGATTGCTGGCCTCTGTTTCTGGACATGTCTTTCTTCTTAGTAGAACTCCTGTAGATGAGAGAGGGCATAAGTTTATTGGATTTGATGCGTTTCATCCTCGTCATTGACCTCTTATATTCTCATTTATGTAACACACAACAAATGACTAATAGTTTATTTGCAATTGAATATCTTTACGCCATTGCGTTTGTTGCCACCATCTCTGTTGATTTCCACTGGATCTTCTAAGTCCTGGCTCGTTGGTCACGTATTCACTGCCATCACACAAAAACGTCACCGGAATCGAATTCTGGACTCAAATTTGGGTACGAAATTGGCGTGGTAAGGAATCCCCAGCGAAAACGTGGAGTTCGCATTGTAAATCACGGAGAAGGGCGTGCCCCCGCTCAATTCCCAATGGTGCTCCTAAAAAGCGGCGTGAGAACCGCTTCAGTTCCTACAAGGCACGTTAGAACGCGCCTCCTCGTACACGACTCGCGTCACGAGTTTTTAATCAGAAGCGAGCGGTCGAAGTATCAGTGAGGTCTGTTCGCCAGGCTACTCAGGTAAAACCAACGAAAAGGCTGCTGAGCGACCAGAGTACAAAGGTGTGCGTTCTAAAGTTCCTGGTAGGAGCTAAATGGTTCCCACGCCGTTTTTAGGACTACTAGGGGAATTTAGTGGAACCCTTAATCCACAATCCCAATTTCCTGAGGTTTTCGTACCACAACAATTTCCTTCGAGTATGTATCGTTGTTTCTTTGTTACTAAATGCTTCAGGTGTTATAAATGCTAGAATCTGAACTTTCTCGACCCTAGGATTTGCAACAGTTGAGGTTTGACTTGAGAATATTTTCTCGATAAAGAGCTTTGGTCTAATTCATTGATAAAATTTATTGATCTTTGTTTCGTATTGAAAAAAGACAAAGTAATTCTTGTGGGGATGAGCAATGCTTGATAATCGGATTCTAATCAAGCAAGCAGCCACCTACTTGAGAATTATTTTCTAGACCCAATACTACTTGAATAACTTTTCGCAATATCACAGTAATTCTTCCTTTCGTATTTTTAAAAAAAATCTCTACCTTCTTGTTGGTGTTCTGAAAAATGGAATTTTGAACTTTGATTTCTTAAAGCGTCACGAATTCGTCAGTAATGAAAATTTGGGGATTTTCAAGATGAAAATTTCATTTAATGAGTACCAGCGGTTATGTGAGCTGCGTTTTCTGCTCGTAATCGATGCACGTCGCCCGGCTAACCCCGAGAGGTCCACTTGTTCAATGATGAAGATCTTTATCTGGAACGCTGCAGTGCACAGCGCGTCAGTCACATCTGGAACGCATAAACGTCTCGTCGTGCAGGTTGCTACAATTTCGGGAAGTTTTCTGGATGAGTGTCACCCGCTAGTCATCCGCGTATTTTACGCAGACCTGCGACAACACACCTGTCCTATGCGGCATTGCCACTATCAACATGAGATGTTGACCATCACGATCCTGCACACACGAGCTTCTTCACCTCGCTCTCCCTTCACTAAGAGTGTCAAGATTTTCCGCTCAGATTCTGCTGTGAGTGGATACTGTTTGATAATTTTCCTTATAATCGTTGTTTTCCGTTTAGACGTTTCTTAAGCAACAATCCCTTTTCAACCCACAATTTACTCCCACATAATTATTTTCCTCCACACATAATTACTAGAACTAATCGCATGCTTCAATTTCTCGTTTTGACGAGATCTTAAAAACCAAAACTTCGAAGTTCTACTTGAAGTTTTTGGTATTCGTGGTATTCATTGATTCATTGTGGAATTATTTTTCCTATTTTATCTTCGATAAAAACAGTTTTTTCGGTCTCTAAAACCGTCTGAGAAAGAAAATTCGTGAACGATCAATGGCCCTTTGTTCATCGTATGCGAAAACGATAGTTTTCCCACGTATAGTGAAGTAAAGAAGACAGTTTCCGTAAAAACCAGTTTCGAACAGCACAGTAAGTGCAATACACTACAGTAGCTGGTATATCACGATCACTTATCAGCTTATTTTCCATCAGAAAAAAGAGAAAAAAAAACTCCGACAAAATCAACTGAGTCGACCAGAAGTACATGTCTTTGACAGAACTTCAGTTGTTGTGCAGTAATCATGCAGAGATACTGTACATATATACTTTGAAGATGGGACCTAGGTTGACGTGATGAGGGACACGAATTGCTGTGGACCCATCCTGGACGAACATGAGTAGTATTTTTTAGGCCCTTTCTTTGCTCAAATTTAATCCACCTCCAGCTTTTTCTTGCTTTTTCATTCATCGGCACAACCTTGCAGTAGTTTATGTGCGGGCTAATAACGGATGGACTGAATCTTCCCATCAGTTCTGTTTTAAATCTCACCTTTCAACACTTTCACAAGGGATTTCCCATTTAGAGATGGGAAAAATAAAAATAGAACATTAGCGATGATCCCTACATTCACGTAAAAACAGTTCCAGAGATTATCAACGATCCACACGTGGCGACATTGATATTCTATATGTATTTTGTGAAGGGACAGCTTATATTCTTGAATATATTGACTGCTCAGCGTGCGCATACCGCCCTCGCTTTAAAAACGAATGTGGAATTTTTCCGCTGCATCACCAAAGATTTGTTTGAAAATGGATGGTTTTTTTAAACGAAGTATTTCTGTTATTTCTGGCGTTCCTGCATGCTGTGTGGTTTTATTTCTTAAAGTGTTTTTTTACAATTGCATTGATCGCCAGTTGAATTATTTATTATGTACATTGTACATTTTGATGGTTTACGGGGGCTCTTGAAGAAAAGGCGTTTCAGATTAGTTCCCCTTCAAGATTTAACCGGCTGTAGATTTACGATTGCTGCGAGACGACCTTTAGTATCAGGAGTGTGACTTTTTTTCGAATTTAAAAAGCTGACGTACGTCTGCACTTCGTATTTATCTAAATTTGCTTGACACTACACCGTTAGTGCACTTAAGCTCTACTTTAGTTAAAGAACTTATAAGTAACGATAAGTCGTTATTACGGATGGTTAGAACACCACAAGATCACGTTTCTCATGGTCTTTGCTTTCAACCCCTGTCTGGAGGAAAATGGGACTCTGAACGTAGTCAATGAGGATTTAACGTTGAAAACGAATACATTTCCCAAAAACCAACCAATGAGGGATCTTGAGCTCTAAGTCCTTCGCTTTATTTAACGAACCAGTTCTCTGGATCCCTTAAAATTTATGAAATGGATTTTCATAAAGTGTATTCCGTATGTATTTGCTTTGCGGTGTAATTTCACCACCAGTCCACTTAACGAGAATTGCTCAGGTCACTTCTCCTGTGAAGAGTGCTGAGTTGCTGTTAGGTGACATGACGGCTTTGGTGTTCCTGACGCGTCTTATCGTCAGAGTTTTTAGATGTTATGCGTTTTCGCTGCAAACTGCGTGCCGAGTCCTATCTGCTCTTAAGAAAACTCAACCCCAAAGAAGCCAAAGATCTCCCAACTTTGTCATTGGCTTTGAGGACAGGGTTCGGCAACGTTTTTTTTTCAATAAAGAGAGCGCGGTCGCCTGCACTTATGTGCTCGTGGGTAGCCGCTACGCGTTAGGTTGGTCCGAAAGCCTTGCACCACACTTTTCTCACACTTATTCCGACAGTTGTAGCTTTATTGTTCATAGGCACCAATCAACCAACACTACGTATGTCCAACGCCTCACTAAACCATCAATCCCAGAAGTCCAGAACTCTGGCATATATGTCGGAACACGTGTGTACAAATACTCTGCCTGAGACACCCTCTCGCTTCTCGCGCCGCACCAATCGAACACACAACACGGTTGTTCACTTGGTGCTGTGCGGAGGTAGGAGAGCTGGCGAAGATCTTTATCGGGTCCCCATGCGTGTTGTACCGTGCGCACAACTCGCTGACCTTTGGATTTTCCCCGTCATTCCCCCGTATTTTTGACCGATCATCGATGGCACTTCAAAAAATACGTGACTTCTCATGGAGCGCGCGACTTCAAATCGCCTTTGCATGTTTAGTCGCAGTGCGCTCTCATATAAAGCCATGTGGTTCACGGAACACGCGCCATCGTGATCACTCTCTTTACAAGTTGCTGGACTCTGCAGAGCTCTACCCGAGTGGCCCTCCTGTTGTGGACCATAATAACGAAACCATGCGACCAGTGAGAACCGCCTCTCTTTTCATCTTAATGAGATCTGGTGAATTTTGGCAACGCAAGAACGTGGATGAAATCACTTTAAGTCAGAGCAACTTGCCTTTCATTAACGCAATTTTCTGAAAAAGAAAAAACTGTGCAACGGACTAAGTGCAAGCTCTTATGGGGGTGAGGAAAGAAGATTTTCCAGTTGGGCCCGCATTTACCTCGTACTATTCTTAGAAGTCGCTTAGCTCTTAGTTATATCCTATCAATTTCCAGCGAAACGGTAATTTCGATGAAAACCTAAGTAGAGTTACTTTCGTAAATTTATCTAAAATTCATCTAAATTTTGCAACGGCGATAGTTATATTTCTCATTTCTTTTTTAAATGCTAGGCTTCCTAACCTCCTGTGCAATCTCGATGCCTGGAATATTTTTAGATACAATTTTCGTTCCATTTTTTGTTTTCCTTAAAAGCAGTGTGTCACGAAGCATGCGATGTAGTGGTATCTGTGAGCATAGTATACAGAGTTTGAGATGTAGATTACGAATATGAGCGTGGTCCTGCTCAGTTCCACCTAATCGTCCTGAAAAACAGCGTGGGAAACGACATTTGTTCTTATGTTAGAGTGCGTTAGGACGCACTACCTTTGTACACGCTCCTGTTCCCTAAGTAGTTTCTTCATTGGTTTCATTGAATAGGCTGTTAGGGAGACCTCATTGTTTTTCAACCGCTCGCTCGCTCGTGGACGCGGCGCGTGCAGAAGCGTGGCGAGTTTTCACGTTCTTCACGTAGGAACTAAGGCGGTCCCACGCACTTTTCCCACGGAAACCCCAACATCGTCAGTTTCGTGATACGCACCCTTCAAAACCGTGGCGCCTAGACGCAACGCAGTCCTGTCTGCGCACAGCCATGCGGCGACAACGCCACGTTATTGAAGCGCGTTCCTCGTTTGATATGCTCGTGTTGCAGCAGGGAACAAAAACTATGGCAAGTGCTATGGAGAGGATAATGAGTGGTTTTTGGAGAGAAATATCTGCTTTCAAAGGTTGCTGAGTGGATATTGCTCGCTGCTTGTTGCGGGGCTTACGCGAGTTGTTGTCACATAACCCCGACCTATGGTGGTCGTGTTCATCGCTGTCCTATCAGTTTTCGTAGATAAGCGAGTGCTGGCACTCGGATCCGGGGCTGTGCGAAGTGGAGTGGTGCGACACACGTCGTGTGGTTCCCGATTCCCGCCCATTTCTGATACGTGCTTGATTTGATGTGTCGTTGAACATCGCTGTGATGGGCGATTATTACTGAAATCCTCATCTGTTGTCGTCCATTCGTCCTGATTCATTCAATCCATGCAGTGAATACAGATTGTTCCACCAAAACGCTGCTGTTGTTTTTGCACTGAATATTTTCGAGCTTCAATTCTCTCTCTTGTTTTTTATAGTAAGCTTCGTAATTTCTTGTTTAGCACTAGAAGAGACACCGATTGGCTCGTTAATTTCGTTTCTATTCAGTTTATTTCGGCAGGAAGAAATTTCCCTTCTCAGAAAGACTGCATTTCTATAATTAGAATAGAAATTTCTCTTCGCCCTTGAGCTCATTTCGAGTTCCGGCTCTATTTTGAACGTTCTCCGCAAAAGTTGTTTTTAAGGGCCTCGATTATTCGTTCACAGCATCCGCAATCCCAATGGAAGCAACAGTTGGGTGCTTTTTCAAGAATGAACACTCTGCTACTGTCCTTTTCTCTTTCTTACTCTTTTTCCTTACGTCCTACTACTCACTGCTTGTTTCTACTTTGATTCACAAGAGCTCTATTCGATGTTCATCTTGATTAGCTGTTGATCTCATGTCCATACAACTTAGAAGAAAAAGCGCAGGATTTAAATAAGGTTCCTGGTTTTTCTCTTCTCCATTAATTTAATGAATTTCCAAGGAAGAGATCCTCTTTCTAAATCTTGCCTTTCGCTCCGCCCACATCTCAAAGGCTCATTTCGTCGCAAGTAGTTTCTCTAATTTGTTTTCTACAAGATGTGTGGTTCTTAGTTTCACCTACTTTCAGAATGTTAGGCAATAAGTTAAGAAGACTTTTTGCCAAGCTAAATGTTGACAAGGACATGAAAATTCAATCTATGTCAAAGAAGAAACTAGAAAACAAGAAGAACCCAGCAGTAAAATTACCGGATAATGTTTGGTGAGTCTCCAAGAGAACTTTTGTGTTTCTTTTTTTTTTGTGAAAACAGTGAACAATTTTCCGATGTGGTTGTTCATCCTACAAACTGCAAACATATGCTTTGTTTCAATTGAAACCACTCGGATGTTTCAAGCAAAACCACTCAGATTTTTTTAAGGATGAGATTTCTTGACGGGAATCGGCTCTCTCAAGGAGGTACAAAATAAACGTTGTTTTTAAAAACAACGCTGTTTACGAAGAACTCGGATACATGCGCTCCAAGAGCGGATTGCACAGCTATTTTTAAGAGCTCAGCAAGAGCAAAAGGAGACTAACGCATCAAAGTGGTGTAATAACAGGACTAATCATTAATACAAGCTCTATCACGGGGGTATGCTTCGATAAATTCAGGACTTATGTGACACTTATGAGCTAAAAGTCGTTGAGCACTCATCTAGTCATTCAGTGCAATTGAACTTTAGGAAAATACCGTATTAATGGGAAAAAACTTTCTCTGCGACGTTCCCAAGCGACTATTTTAACAGCTTGTTTGAAATTAATTGTTTTGCAACTGTCACAACTATCCTAGTTTAAAAACACGTTCAAGGGTAAGACCTGGGGATCTTAAGGCTACAGAATTCTTTTTCATTATCATCCGGTTTCTAATTTCTAATTTTTGGCAAACGCTAGCAAATTTTTTAAGGGTGCGTTTCTAATAGGTTTACGTGAAAGTTGAAAGTAGTACAATTTTCTAAATAATTATGAGCTTAGAATACCTTCAACATTGTTTCTCCGCAAATAGTACTGTAGCAATTATTATCCATTCAGGAATCTGATCTTTGACTACTCGTCACCGTTTGATGTGGTGAAATGGCGAAGAGTCAACAAGCAATTTAAACGCGTTATGGATAATCGAGTGAAAAGAACACTGTACTTGGATGTGCTGAGGATGGATATTACTCAGATTCTACCTAAAGGAGTGTTAGGAGATGGTGAGTGAAACCCGAAAGGAGTTTTTCGCAATTTTCTGTAATCTCCTCTTAATACCGGCTGAGGGATCAGGGAAGCTAAGATGAAATCACGAGATGCACTGCACTTTACTGGTATAGGCCAGGATTAATTTAATTTTTCGAAACCGCATGATTTCAACAATCGACTCCATATTTGTCAAAAAAAATCGCAGCTCCAACAAAAAATAAAATTTCTGGTCTCAAAGTAGACTGTGGCGAATTGTTATAATCCTCTTCTGCGGCAGCGAGTGAAAATCAGTGAATCGCTTTGGAAATACCGTGTCCACTGTGTTTGAGCATTCACGTGGTTTAAGCGGATTTTCCGGGCGTTCTGTGACGCTTTGCGGTTTCAGCGATGAGCAGAACTCTTGCATTTCTATGCTATCGCATAAAAATGTTTTTGGACGGGGAAACCTAGAAAATTTTCCGATACTATGGACATCTTACGGTTTACGATCGCACGTACATCGGGGTTCATAAAAGCACAAAATGCATGAAATTTCGTTTCATCGCATCGAAAGGCAATTAAATCTTATCAAAACTGGCATCAGGACGGTACTGGCGGATTTTTTAAGGAGAAGAAATTCAATGCAAACAATTTCGATGAAGCGAACAGTTAAAAATGCAACGGAGTTGCACTTGTATTTGTAGTATTACGATAGTCAGAAGTGGAAAAGAGTAATTATTTCGGCTGTGAAGCTGCCGTTATACTCCGCTGTCGATGTCGCTTTCATTTTCGATGGGTATTGATTATGGGCGGAGCAATCGTGACGGCCCACCTAATTTGCAGTTAATGCCTATCAAAAGTGAATTCGTCATCACAGTAACGTAGCGGTGGCTTCGGGAATTGTAGTGCTTGAGAGGGATGGAAACAGTTGTGGTTATGACGAAAATAGCAATCTCTTGATTTTTTCCTCTGCCCTTATCTTATCTTTCCAGATTTATCCAGCCCCTTAAATTTTTTTGCAGCAACTGCGTTTACTCAACGGTCGTTTGTCGACTTACACATTAACACGAGACTAGTTCTTATGAGTACTTCACAGAACAAAACGAGAAATCATCCACAAAAATGTGCCCTTAGAAGAGCTGTCAAAGAAGATTACCGGTCAAATTCTCATTAAAACACATCGCAATCGCTCTGCACGTTCCGGTACCGGACAAATTTAACAAACATCCTTTGTTCGCAGAAAAAACATGGGGATTTCCAACCATTTCTTTTCTTTAATCAATAATAATTTCTTCGGTAAGCCGAAACTGGTCGTCAACAATCCCCTCCGCTCAGAAAGCGATCAGCGGATATTTTGCTTCGACGTGTTTTCAGTTATAGAATGATTTCCAAACTGTAATGCTCGAGATGATCTCGAATGTTCTATGAATCTTTTGGCGAAGGGTGTAATCAATCAGTTTACTAAAGTTCGTTTACTTCATGAGATATATTTTTGAAGTCAAAAGTGCAGTTTTGGGGGAGAATCTTTTCAAAAATCTCTTTTCTTCGGAAAACTTGTTGATAAAAAACGTAACGACATTTAAAGCACAAATTGTGGTCCTTCTTGAAATTACTTAATAAATAAAAAAAACCTTTTGTAGATAAAATCACTAACTAAAAATTAATTAATTAATAATAATAAATTAATTATTAAATTAATTAATTAATACTGTGCATTTCCCAAAATAATGAACCAACAAAAGAAACTGATATGTTTGCTTGAAAAGCGAAAAGCGATCAATTTGCAGTGAATTTGTCAACACTTGCAGTTTTCACTTTTTTATTTCGCTTTTCACTCTTCTAACTTTCGGTACCGCTAATGACCTTTTCTCCAATCTTTACCTCTTTTTTGCGTTTATACAACACCTTTTCTCCCTCTTTTTCAAAGCTTTCCATTACGAATTTCTTCCTCGGTGTACTTCCAATGTGTTGACCATTTGTCATTAAATTAACATTAATTCACTCTTATTAAATTATTCTCATTGTTCTTAAAGAAATAGGACTTGGGAAAATTGAGGAAAAAAAAGAAGTTTAGCCATCGGGACCTCTCAATAAGTGACAACGATTCTTATTTTTTCGTCACCACGTCACTTAATTCGATCTTTTTTTGTTTGCCAATGCCCCACGTAGAACGTAGGCTAATTCGTCACAATATGCATCAACATTTTTGCGACGATATCAATCAAATACAGCCACAAGCGCTGCCAGCACCAGTCCAACAAGTCGCGTTGTCAACACGGATTTTCAGTGGTTTAGTTGATGCGACCTCCTCTTCCACTTGATCGCTTGACACAATGTGCCGAGTGCCAGTTTGCTGGGGGCGAGCTAGTTCCTGTCAACCATCGTATCAGTGTTTTTTTCCTTAACTATGGAAAAAAATTGGCAGTGACAAGGATCCCGGGTGTTTCTTCTCAGACTTTTTCTGTTGTCTCTTCTTCTCATACGTACTCATATTTTCCATGGTTGAGTTTGGTTAATATTTTCTGATTGCACTTCTTTTTTCCAATTTTTAAAGTTTCTTTTTTTGAGTTAAATCATTAGGAAGAATATCGGTGAAGTAATCTGGTCGGACGTGTCATTTTAATTTTGCAATGATGGTTGAAAAAAAGCTTCGTAAACGTAATAAAAAGCGTAACAACGAAACACACAATAGGGAAAAATATATCACATGTTTTTATCACAAGTCCCATTGTCATGTGGGCAATGGAAACTGTCACTAATCGCCGCAAACTCCCGAGAGTCACACATCAGGAAAGGAAATTTGGGTGACGCTCTTTATGACGAACGGCTTCCGAGATACGAAGCGGTTATAAAGAACTGGTGCTACTGTATCCAATACTCAACACATTAGTATATAGCTTTATATAGTTTACTATAGATATAGTTCATATTTTATAGTTTATAGTAAATTTATGCATAGCAGATAGGTATGTATACATAGTTTTATTTTCTTTCCTCAGAAAATTGATACTATGGGCTTTTTTTCTCGAAATGGATGAATTATATGAGCAGACGGGCTCTGTATTTTAAACACGGGACCGATGGATAGTAGGAGGTAGCCAATACATGAGAGACTTAAATGTCTAACGCGCTAGATGTGTGTAAGAAAATAAGTTGCAGTGACTTTTTCCCAAAATTCTAATTGAACAACTGCCTTATCTGTTTTATTAACTTGAAAAAAAAATCACTTGAAATCCCTGTCCGGATCCATCCTCCATTTTTTTAACAACAAAAAAAAAAACTGGTCGTTCCCACACTTTGATTTTTGGTGCAGCGGTAGTTCTTGTAGCAAACATAGCATTCTATGCTGGGCACTCTTTCGTTTCTCTTTCCGCCTTGCAAATCCAAAAATTCCTTTTAATTTCAGGCGACTTCTTCCGACATCCCACCTGCAACCTGCTAGCACACCACGAGCACCGTTCCGTGCTACTCGCCGCTCATTCGCAATGGACAGCAAAAGAAGCGACAAAACTTCGAGCTGCTATACAGTTCTTCGGCAAATACACACACACTGTCACTGTAAGTGGTTTGGTCGCTGCTCTGAGTTCATACTCCGAACAATCATTCATTTCCTTACAGCTGGACTCATCGATAGCGGAATTGTGCGTGGCTGGACAATGCACAACCGATATTCCATCCTGGTTTGCTTTCCAAGCGGCTGCTGGCGGCACGGATCCAATTCCAGCGACTGATGGGATTCAGGTTCTGATCCTGTTCGAACCGTAATGAGTCAACATCTGAAATTTTTCTTATTCAGACCCCAGGATGGCTGCAAAACGAGGCGAAATTCAACCAGTCCACCTATCTTTGTCAGTCTGACTCAGATTTACCGCAGTGGAATCCAACAACACAACGTATCCCATTGGGACCACTTTTTCCGAAAGCAAAAGAAGTGTGTTAATTGTTTTTATGTCCACGCGGCTTCTCATAGTCCTCGACGTGGTTTTAAACTGAGCTGCTTCAAACTAAGCACCAAAATAAACTCCTTGACGTGGTTCTCGTTCCGTTGTCCCATTGCAACCATCGCCTATCATGTTCGCCGCCACCGATCGGTAGCGTCCCAGTTATCGACTGGTGGTATGGGACGGAAAGGTGCGGTAATCACAGTACGCTGACCAATGGAACGGAAACCATTGTACGGCTTCTACAGAGCAAAAGTTATGGTTTCTCCTCAGTTACTACATATGGTGGACTTTTTTGAACGTATACTAAATCTTCAACGCCTTTAGTCCCAAGGCATTGAAGTAACGGTCCAGACTCTAGGGTCATTGCAACGAAAGAAATCTTAACGTAAACAGCGAACAATGAATTAGTAAAAGGATAAGAAGTGAAGGATAAAGTCGCTGGCTGATCAATCCGCCTGGGATGCACTAGCCGATTTATCAAGTCAGTGTTCTTATCCTCCTAGATAAGTCTGGTACCAATTTAGCGTACCTGGGAAGGATGAACGGTTTAGCACCGGTACCAGAGCGGTTTTGAACCAACGATCGATCGTGCAGTCACAACGGAACCTCATACCGGCGGCACTAAATCACAAACACTAGTGTCGATGCCCATAGATCCTTACAAACCCTCTCCAAAAATCCTTTGATGCGTGATGAATGAATTTTTAAGACACCCAGCGGCATTTTCTTCTGCTATGTTCTTCACTTTAAACTGAGCGCATAAACAAAAGTAAAATTTAGAAAAAGAAGAAATCACTCACAATACTGCTGTATTCTTTCAAACTCATCTCCAAATTTCAGATCACATTCCGTTGTTCGGTGCCGCAATTACGGCGGATGCGACGTCTTGCCGTATATCATGTGCCGGCGACATTGATCTTCTCAGCAGAACAACTGCAAGTCTTCCGATTATCGATTATTGGTGGACGATCGAATGCGCCGGCCTCGTTGAGACTTCGTCCGTTCCGTGATTGGCTTGACGGCGATCAACTCGGAAATAAGTTATGCATTCAATTCTGTTGAGTCTACGCGACAACGATGACAGCGTTATCGTGGCCTGCCGATTTTCGCTTAAGTAAGGGCAGTTTTAGTGCCTCAGAGCCATCCGCTGCTCAACATTCGAATTATGTTATGTATGTATCGAACAGCACACATGCACATTGCCATACATTTTCTCCAAAGGGACTTGCTCACCACCGTGTTGGAACTGTTGAGCCGTTTGTGATTTTGTATATATTTACTTGTATATTAATGTTAGATAAGCTTACAAAGTGATACAGTGTGACAAGTCACTTGATTGTGTGTTTGGAGTCGTTCACTACGTTCCTAGTGTGATTGTTAGCTGATCTCTATGGGTAGCATGTCATCGCCACGCGTGCAGCAGTCGACAGTTGCAGCTCCTCGGGCGAGTTCGACCGCGCGACGGAGTGCGAGGGCGGACGCGCGGCGGTCATCTCACTAAACAAAAGTTCATGTAACTATAAATACACACGATGCGCATTCCATAGGTTTCTGACCCCCGACTACGCAGAAGTTTATGTGACCTTCCTTTTTTTTATCAAATTCAAGAACACCTTTCTCAAAATGTCGGCACCAATGCATCATTGAACAGTTTTTTTGTAAGTAGAATAAGAAATGCGAATGTTAATTCATTTGCTAACTAGAAATCTTTGAATCAAACCCTGTTTCTATTTCCTGTAAGATTCATCTAGCTTCCTTGGTGCTAAGTTTAATCAGCATTTCGCGTAGCGGTGACTTGTAACCATTTTAGTAGATTGTTGATCGTCCTTTAGTTGTTCCTATAGTTTGTTTTTTCTTCCCCTCCTTCGTAACAACGAGGGATTCTGTTGCGCTCGGGTAATGATCCACGCACCTTTCACACCATTGGATTTCACTCTATGCACTTTTTTCTGCCTATATGATGTATCCTCTCCAGAATAAATCTATTTATGAAAGATATTTGTTGTTGTCATTTCATTCCTTGTCTTTGAAAAGTCACCTTAATTTTTATTCGTTTGACATTCGTGTTTCGTTAGCCCTGGTGTTTGGGTTACGCATTGACTCGCCTTTTATGTGATGTTGATAATAATACGAACTAAGAAATAATAGCTATGGTGAGAGTACGGTGTTTACGGACTGCTTACGGAATTGGGTAGCCGATGCATAAAGTCAGTGTTTTATCCTCTCAGAAGTCTGCTAGCAATTTATCGACCCTGATGGATAACAAGCTTGGTTTGCACTAGTGCGGTATCGAACCAACGATCAGAATCGCCTTTCCTCGTATACTCCTGGAAAATCCGCTGAAATGGCTTAATTTATGCTGCACTATAACGTAAGCGACTGGGTTGGATCCGAATGAAGTAGAGCCAGAGTGTCACCGCGCAGACGTCAGCAGCGCAACCGTACCAAGCATCACGGATTTTGAATCACGCTCGCTTCCTGCTGCATTTATAGTCGGGTTATATTTATAGTATTTATAAATATAACCCGATTTATATTATTATAGTATATTTTTATTTATTTATAGTCAATACGACATGAAGCACGGACATTTGCGCAAGCGGCTGCGCTCGAAGCAGAGCGGTGGAGCGTAGCGGTTGGGATCGCGTAAGGACCCTCACTGCCGCCACTCACCTCTGCAGTTCGCCATGGTCCCACCTCGATTCCAACCGCTGTCTCGACCGCACCGCTTCCGGTCGCTTGCGTAACGGTCCGTATTTCATGTCGTTTTGACCCAACTACACAAATCATTCTCTCACAACATTTATTGTAGCATCGTTCAACTTTTACAGTACTACCGTCTTACGTAAATGAACAAATCAATTAAGAGAACGAATTCGATCGATGATGCTGAAGATGTTAGAATTTCTTCAGAAGATCAAATAATGGCTGCAAATCATTGAATATGGCCGGTGTGTAGTCTCTACATCTGTAATCAACGCTTGGTTTCGTGCAGAAATTTGGCGAGTCAGGAATTCTTCGGACTAGGCTCACTTGTACATTTCTTCAGGTGACGTTTCGTCCATTTCATGTGCAGTCGAAACAGCTCCAACTGGTTCTGGTGCCGTTGTTGGTTGCTGTAAAACACTTGCGCATGTTTCACTAATTTTTGTGAGCTGATAAACGCTGGTATGGCAAGCACGTTTAGGTTCACTTTATATTTGCGGCTTGGTGCGCAGATAAAAGCATCACATGACGGCTACACACAGTCAGTCATTCCCAGTGCGGACATGCTGATTCGACGATGTCTCGGACCCACGACAAAGTGCCACAGTAGCGAGTTTGCACCATAAGGTGAACAAAACAATCAAGGAGAGCAGGGTTGCGAAAAGAAGACGCCAGTGGTTTCTTTCCCGTCGTTGTCGTCCTCGCGAAGGCAATTTTTTCTGACACCACTCTTCTCCTAGAACCCTAATGAAGGAAGACTAAAGAGAAACTATGCTGTGGTCCCAATGCTGCATAATATTTACCGCAGGTGCCTCTTTGGGAGGTGAATCTTTCGGTTCCTCTTTATCCCGATCTCTGTCGCGATGCTTTCCCTTCTTTCGACTGTCGGTCTTGTCCGATTTTTTTGCACAGCACTTAGTCACGAGATTAACAAACAGCAACGCGTAGAGAAGGGCGGAAAACAGCAAGGCGTTTAGCTGCATCACTAAAACAATTCTCATTAGCTTAGGGAGGCCAAGAAATAACTTGAAATGTGTTTGCTGACAGCAGCTGACAGCACTAACTCACCCTA
Source organism: Necator americanus (assembly GCF_031761385.1). NCBI lineage: Eukaryota > Metazoa > Nematoda > Chromadorea > Rhabditida > Ancylostomatidae > Necator > Necator americanus. The sequence goes on from NC_087375.1 coordinate 14,319,857, forward strand.
CTTGAGGAAAGACACTTAAAAACTGAATGGTGGTCTGGTTATCCTCCCTCTCAAAAACAAACCGTCTTGGAATAATGTCCATAATGATAAATGGTGATCTAACAGTGACGTCTACATATAAGCATTATGCATATAAACATTAGAGCAAGAAGGAGGAAGGTGGGTATCAGATGGCAGGAGAGCAGACAGTAGTGCTGGACCAGGGAAGAAGAGCAGAAGAAAAGTAAGAAGGACCCGGGCAAGTGGAACAAAAAAGATGAGAAGAAGAGTCAGATCCCCCAAGAAAATGCCCAGGAATAAAGATGACTTCAATGGCATCGCTGTTGCCAGTAGTCGAGCACTTCTGCAAAAAAAAAGAGCAGAAACGCAGTGACTCGAGGCACTGCACAATGAGCCCACGAGAGTGTTTCACCCGAACTCTGGACATACGAAGTTCTTAGCAGAGAAGTCCAAGATTTTGTCTCACTTCAAAATTCCTCACTAGCTCGTGGAAGGAATGGAAGATCCAAAAGAACAAAAGCAGACACGAACATCACATTGAAACTGCAGGCTCTGCTCGAGATTCCTCGCAATTCACTCGCCGGGGGTAACTGATCATATTCCCTTTCTTCCTCTTGCTTTGTTCATTTTCCACTTCTTTCCTTTTCTGCTCCATCTCAAATGTTCTGTGAAAAGAAATAAGCGATATTTTAAAGCATAAAAGTCAAAAAAAGTGAATTTTATGTAGCAACTTCCCCGTATGTATGCATAAGATTTTCGCTTTTTCGACCTTGTCCAAGGATACGCACCCATTTGCAAGATGTAAGTTTAAAAGTGGTGAATGTCGTGAAGAATTGCGCACTGCCACAGTTTTTCTGCGCATTCGATTGTTTGGATCACATGACGTAATTGCTCAACAAAAAAACAACCACAATGATGTTTATGACATACAGCTTCCTACTGAGCTATACCGTCTCTGGATAGCATTATTCCCTATTTTTCCGTAATCGAAAATAAATTCTATTCGATTCGATAACGTTCCAAGCACACTTTTACGCCCGCATTTTTCTCATTTTCGGCTTTAACTTCAGTTATTATATCGCTTGAGCGGGAGAGTAAAATAAAATGACTACACTGAATAGCAAATAAAATGGACAAACAATTACAAGCAACTAACTGACACCAGCTATTTTATGCTTTGCTTTAGTTTTTGGAATCTGACATCTAAAGTTGTCAGGGTTGTCACTTTTTTACTACCTTTGAAAGCCGTAAAACGCATGCAATTTCATACAGAGGGTGTATGAAATTGATCATGATCTTCTCCCAATGGTAGCGAGTCACAAAATTGACGACAATCGGATTCTTCATGAATAGAGAAGGGTAAGGATTCGGTTCACGAATATGAGCGTGATCTCGCTCAATTCCCCCTTTAGTTATTCATAATAAAGGTGTTTGAGATAACCTTAGTTGCACCGTTGCCTCCTACGATGCAATTTGTTACGCCATGTGACAATTAACATGAATGTTGGACAACTTTTGCGTATATTTACTGTTATTCAAGTTATATTGTTCGGTGACGTCCGAACGTTGAAAGAGGGAGTTGCAATCGATTTATCGAGTAATAAGTTACACCGTTCGGGACTTGAGACCACAAAAAGCTCATCCTCAAGCTTCTTTCTAGAATAATAAAAAGAAAAGAGAATGATCTCGTAGGCCACCTCTATTTATTCGTATATAAAACTGAAGGATTATAGATCCACTTCTCTTCTTCCTCCTCAATCTATTAATTCATTTATTTTGAGAAAAAATCAGCAAAAAAAAAAAGATTTCGAAGCACATATGTGAAAAATGATGAGATCTTTATCCGATTTTTCCCAGAAAACACTTCTTTGAGAGTGTTCAGCGAGAGAAGATGTCGATGAATTCATGTCTCTCATCTTCGTAAATGTGGTTTCATCCATAACATGCACGGTTCCATCTGGAATCGTTCTCAGTTTCTACAATGAGGTGAGATCCATGAATTGTAGGAGCTGCTGCTTGCCCCCGTAAGGTATTGGTCTCATTTCCTTAAAGCTTCATTAATCGATCGCTGGCATTCTTTGAGTCTGTCTCGCTAAATTCCAAAAAAAAAACTCAATATTTCATTCAGAAGTTTATAGAAAAACTATTTAAAGATTGGTTAATTAGTATTGGTTAGTATTATAGTATTGGAGATGAGAGGTTATTAATCAGAATCAAGTGGTAATGTGGCATAGAGAAATAAAAAATCTTTCTCTGTCATTCATCACAATCCATTCAGTGTGTTCCGCTTCGCAACTGTATTCCTTAGCAAGCAGAAAATTTTAGAGGCATCACCCCACGAATCTGAGGTGGTACGGATTTCAGGTGGAATATTCGCATATGGGATAGTAGATTATGGAGAGGGGGGTGACTTTGTCCATCTCTTCCTGATTGCCGTAAAAAATGGCCCAGAAGATACGGCGCGTGCCCTCCAATCGAACTCCTTGTAGAAAATAGCGCGCCAGAACGCCCGAAGCCGTATCTTGCGGGCCGTTTTTACGGCAATCAGGAAGAAATGGACGGAATCACCTCCCCCTCCATAATCTACTATCCCGTATACGAATACTCCACCTGTAATCCGTACCACCTCAGATTCGTGGAGTGACGCCTTAAAGGTGGTGCGGACTTCAAGTGGAGTATTCGTATACGGGGTCGTAGATTATGGAGAAGGGGCGGCTCCGCTCATCTCTCCCTGAATCACTGCAAACAGCCGCCTCCAGAATGATGTTCTGTACGACGCCTTCTATTGCAATGCGCCACCGTTGCGTATCCGACAGATGCTTTCTCGTGCCGTCGTCGGAAGAATATTCAGAACTAACACATTTTTCCATCGAGAACATCCCTTCAAAGTAAAGCATCAAAAGGAAAATGTCTGATGTAGACAAACCTACAACATTAAGTGTACAACGCATAGTTACCAGCTCGAAAATGGTTCTCCTCAAGAATTCCTTTTAAAAATTGTCCTCTTATTTTTTGCCCAGTTCAATTTTTATCTTAATTCGAACATGTGCATATAGTTAAAACCTAATTTCGACATTGCACAGTCACAGTGAAGGAAATTTCAATCGATTTTTTGATTTCGTGTTTTAAATGAGCAGAGACGCTGGTGGACTGAACGTATCGACTCCCTGCATCTCCCAATACTGACCTGAAACTCTCGTGTCGATCAGGCAAAAACCTGCGTTGAGGTTAGTGGGAGGTGCCAATGGAGAAGGTTAGGGGTCGCCTCAAACAGATAAGCTCCAATCTTCTATACGCGAGGTTCCTACATTTTTCCAAGAAACCCATTGGAACAGAGGCCTACAACCTGCCCTTGGGTTTCGAAACTTTACACATGATATGGAAATGGCAAAGACTCTCTTTACTTTTGAGGAGTGGAATGAGAAGAAAGAAGAGTAGAAAAAAGACTATCATAGCGACAGAAACAACAAATAGGAACTTGCAATTCCAGAAACCCTCCTTTTCACGCAAGACTTGGGGTCACCCAGTGGAGGATGCCGTAACGAAACTGTCTACATCACCGTCAGTAAAAGGTCTTCGCCGGACACATCTTGATGTTGTAGTAAAGTTCTATATAAGAGCAGGCTATCGTATCCTTCCAGAAAGATTTTTCTTTACTGGAGAGAACAGAGAAGACCGCAAGGCTGTTGTCATGCAGTGTGATATCCATATCATCAGTTCATTCTCATGTACTTTCCTAGCACGAAGAGAACCAATTCGCGCATCCCTCATAGAACCAAATGTCTAAAGAGAGGCTCGATCATTTCTATGCCCGTAATTTTGATCGGTCTTCGCTTCAACACTTTTCTCTGAAACGCATGCGGCAGAAGATAGGATGTTTGCTGTGTAGGAGCCTACAGTAATTGTCAAGCACATCGGTAGCGACAATTAATGTGTTTATTCAATGACTAAAATATATTTCACCCATTCAATAATGAATATGAGTTCATATCATCTGCCCTCGTTAGCTCACTTAAAGGACATCTCCATTGTCGAGGACTGAACGGAACGTATGTATGATCCATGCGCCCTCGTTGAAAGCAACATCATTTTCTGCAAGTTGTCTGTTAAAACCACTGGTTTCTTCTCACTGTGAGCAATTTTATATTCAACAACTCACAACAATCCTGTAATGTTCAGAACCAAATGGTGGTGTCAAGAAGGCAGTTCACGTTTTCCCATCTACAGTTCTACTTTTTATGCTAATTTCCAACCAGTTCAACTGCTACAAATCACACTCGTAAACCGTAACATGACTTAACCAAATAGGTTGCTACTGTTTCTTATTGGTTTCTTCTTTCTAATGGCAGAAGAGTGGAGTTAGTTTTTGTTTGCAGACCATCACTTGTGAGCGAGAGTTCTGTACATGTGTTCTCGATAGTTTGATGAATCTTCGCTCGACTTCTAGCTAGGCATTTTTTCGAAGCGGTCTTTATCACCACTGTTGCATTTCTTGAAAAAGATTGAGTGTCTGCAATATGGATGAGTTCACTGGCCTTCTGGCTTTTTAGAACTTAAGCATACTGTTCTCTATTATCATCTGTTTAAACGTCATGACAATCTGAGACAAGCCCGCAAAAAACATCAAACTCCCATGATTGACAGAGTCGGGGGAAGAGGCGTTACTGCGGAGAGCGCGAAATTTCGAGAGAAAGAGAACAGTAATCTGTTGACTTCATCGTTGAGCCGGGAGAGTGAGAGTTTGTGTATATTCGGTTGTGGTATCCTGAATAAATAGAAGACTCCGTGACACTGGAGCAAAAAGGAACTCGAGTGTTTCATGATCCTGAAGCTTTTTTCAGCATCCAGATTGGATATTAATCAGAAAGGCAGATGCGGGCGATTTGGACAGAAAGAGTTGCAAAACGTGGTTAAAGTTGTTTCCATCGAACAATAAATGTTCCGGTGTATATCACTGTGATCATTTTTTCTTTTTTTTTTCAACCGCTTTGCAGCGCAACAATCGCTCTCACTGCGAAGTGATTGCGTCACACTTGCGAGCAAGTGGATAGCTTTTTTTTGGATTCTGGATCTCAAGCACTCCCCAGTAGGACTCTCGATGCGTGACCACATCTATCCTTGCCTGATAAATCGTCAGATGACGTTTTAATTGGCTGACCATCACGGCGTCTTTTCGAAACGGATGGAGTGACGGAACAGTTCTGTGATGGTGAAAAATGAGCTGAGAGATTGATCGTCTGTTCTATGCCTCGGAATCTGAAATCTATCATGTGCTAGTAAGTAAATAGGTGAGATTCCCAGCTAATTTACCGATGTTTACTTCGAGCATCGTTCTTCTGACAACTCTCCTGTGATTCACTTGGTAATGAGTGGTTGAACTTATCAAATATCATGTTCGGTAGCAAATAACTTCGAGTTCTACATCATTGGAGAACGAATATGTCTCTTTTACATCTTCTACCTTCAAGTGAAAAAGCAGGTAAAATATAAGGAGTATGTAGGCCTGAGAATGAACGGAAGGGTGATTAGGCGTACTAATAATTTTGTCATCCTTGCTCTGAGAACTAACAAGACACAGGTGAAATAATTGAGCACACACTTTAGAATGTCATAATTAGGTAAAAAAAAAGTCAAAATCTGCTTCTTTCAGGTCTCTAGAAAGAGACATATGTTAACATTAGTTAATGTTAAAGGATAAAGTTTCTGGCGTTGATCAATCCGCTTGGGATGCGCCCCCACGTTCACTTCAATTCAGAATCGTTTGAGGTTTACGAACGTGTAACTGGCCCATACACTGAGTTGCGGGGGCTAGTCGAGGTGTCAAGTCAGTGCTTTTATCCTCAGAGACAAGTCTGATATCCAATTTATCGATCCAGAGGCACGAAAGGCCTGGTTAGCTCTAGTTCAAACCTCCTGTCGATCGTGCGGACAGCGGAACGTCTTACTTACTGCGCTACACCCGCCCCTAATTCCTAGATTCTGAACCGTTGGTATAATATCTGCAAACTGCAAAATATGCCTCTCTTGGTATGAAATTAACTCAAAATGAACAAATTCCATATCCCGAACATCGGTTTCGCTGATCACCTTTAGATGTTTTTCGTTCTTTTCTTTTTCTGTGCCAACGTTAATTGGGAGAATTTTCCTGTTAAATCGCCTGTAGTCAGGCGCTACAAGCCTTATTATCTGCAAGCAGCGCTTCGAAGTAAAATCTAGTCAAGTATGGATGAGACATAAGATACAACATAAGTAGCATCGGGTTCCTCAGAGGTTTGGACCTGAATCTCTTGCGACATGGTAAAGTACAATTTTTCTTTTCAACGACATGAATTTGACTTTTTAAGGGACGACCTCTGAGATGACATGTAGATCTTCCCTCATTTGGGATAGTGAGGAGGCAAGTGGACGTTACTGTAGAGGAGAAATGAGTAGAAGTTCTGGATGACTTTTTTCCATCCCCTTCTAGATGTTGCAGTTATTCCATCTGAGTTGCAAACAACTGTCATTTTTGTTATACAGTTTTCGAACTTCCGACGAGAGTAGCAAATGCTGTTCCCTGTCTGTGCTGATCGGCCAGTACTGCTGCACTTCTTTTTCCGGAGTCCTCTCTTACCGCTTCTCCGCAAAATCTCCCTTTAAGGCATAGAGGATGCCGTAAGGAACTGCATTCTTAAGCCGTCTGTTTACAGTGAAGCAAAGAAAGATGGAAGAGATTCCACCTGTTTTTGCAATAAACGCCTTTGTATGGTCTTTGGCTCTCGGAAATCCATAGCACGTCAGATTTGGTGATGCCTTTAACGAAATGGGTGAGATCAGCTTTTGCTTTTGGGATCTAAGTTCTAAATTTGAGGAATCTGCTATAATCATAGTTTTATGCGATAGACGAAAATCTCATCACTTTCGTTGGTTTTTTCACTAAAAGGCTGATTGGTGATTAAGTCACCAGCACTGCGAATAGCATCTGTGTTCAATTTCCGGGCTAAATACCCCTCATTATTTCTTACTTTTTTTCATTTTCAATTAAAGGCATCACCCCACGAATTTGAGGTGGTGCAGATTTCAGGTGGAGTATTCGTATACAGGATGGGAGACTACGGAGAGGGGGGTGATTCCGTTCATTTCTTCCTAATTGCAGTGAAAAACGGCCAGGAAGATATTCGTTTTGGCGCACCATTTCCTACAAGAGGTTCGATTGGAGCGCGCCAGTCTTGTGCGGCGCCGCATCTTCCGGGCCGTTTTTTACGGCAATTAGCAAGAAATGGACGGAATCACCTCCCTCTCCGTAGTCTCCCATCCCGTATACGAATACTCCACCTGAAATCTGCACCAGCTCAGAATCGTGGGGTGATGCCTCTAAAAGTGGCAGTGGAGGCGTATTTCTCTGTGCTCAAATATCGATTCTCCAGACTTTTTATGCAATGACTAACCTATAGTAGGTACCATTTACTGATGTGCACTACGCTATCGTTCTCCCACATAATGTTCATCAAAGCAAATTTCTTCTGTCAGGACACCTCAACTCGTTTTCAAATAAAGATTTCAGGGAAAGATTGTTAAAACATGGTCTTTCAATTCAAGCTCGCTATTGCGCAGGCAACCACAAGTGACTTTTGAGAAGTTTTTAGAATAACTTAACTGGTGTATAACCGTGACGCAATTGTTCCGTACAGCGGCCACGTCTAGTTTTCAAATGCTAATAGCCCGACATAGATAGATAATAGTGATCGTTCTGATAAGTTCAACTATCTGCAAACTGAACTTGCTTTAAGGGCAGAGGATAAATTTATCTCTTGTTAGAGATATTTCTAGAATGTAAATTCACTGTCACAAAGATAAGAAAAAAAACATTTACCGATAAATCCTCCTGTCCTACCGATAAATCCGATAAATGTTGAATTCCAGGGACAATCTTGCTCAAGCCAGCTCTGCCAATTCGCCCCATCTTCTCTTATTGGAACGTACTATTGAAAGCAACGTATGTTTAGACAATTGTATCTCCCGAAAAACTGCTTGGATCGTAACCCTTATTTCATGCAGCTTCAGATTACCACTGAGCTACACCGCCTTTGTTTAGCATTATTCGCTATTATCCCGTTATCAAAAATAAATTCTAGTCGATTCGATATAGTTCCAAGTACATTTCTATGCTTGCTGTTTTTCTCATTTTCGAGTTTAACCTTGGTTATTACATCGATTGTGCAAGAGAGTAAAATAAAATGACTACATTGAAAAGCAAATAAAAAGGGTGGACCCAAGTTCTTGGCTGTTATTTTAAAAAGTTGTGCTTGAAGCTGGGAGCAACCTTCAAGAAACACCCTATGCTGTCTTAATTGATTCAGGCGTCTTCAGGTGGGCGAAAACCTGAGAGTGGAGTCTCAACCAAATATGAGAAAATCCTAAGTTAACAGGGAAGTGTATAGTTTACAAACAGTCTGAGCCTCGCAACTGAGTCTATGAGCACCTGAACACCTGCGCTCAGAGTGAAGATCTTAGGTGGTTTTGAGATTCAGCGTGACAGCATTTTCAGTGCACTCTGAAAGGAGCCATTGATGGTGAACACAAGCCAGTCAATAACGCAATCGGTGTTGCATAACATCCTAACACATTTCAAATTTTTGTCGTCGATAGCTGCTGATTCGGCAGTAGTGAGGTTGCATGAAGTCGAAAAAGATTTATTCAGACGAGATCATGAACATTTTGACTTACGGCAAGTACTCATCTTTCATATAACCCGTAAAAGTATGCTTTTTTGGAAGGAACATAACAAACATTCCTTCATCATGATGATGATTGAATGGCGAAAAAGATGAGGCAACGTCAGCGTGAAGCCGGAATTCGATTGAGCTGAGAGTTGATGGTCGCGTCACGATTCATACGAATCAGCGAAGCTCTCTGTTCACCGCTTGACGATCGCAGTTCGTAGTCATAAATCGCCGACAGCGTGAGCCGATCACGACATGCTGTCACGACCCCCTTTCGTATAACACTGCTAAACAGAAAAAAAAAGAAAATCATCTCTCTGGCCTGTTGAAATTTTAGTTGAAATCCTATGTGTATGCTTTACCTGAAGAACAAATAAAGAAGAGGATTGACTAGGGAGTTTGCAGTGAAAACCACCATAACGGCCCAATTCATCCATTTCCCGTGTTTTGAACATTGAGAGATGAAAATCTGAAAGGAATCTGTGTTTTTCGCCTTCGTTTCCTCTGCTGTACTGCACCGAGGAACACCACTATAAGCACCGACGTCGTGAACACGGTATTTAAATGAACAGGTGACGAAATAAAAAAGTAGAGGTTTCCACAGAGGAGATAACTTAAGGTAACAAAATTTGAATAATATATTATGCTCATATTTAGAAGGATCACAAATCAACTTTCCAAATATGTCCAAATCCGAATATTTGGGCGAAATGCCATGATCAACACTACACGACGAAACAAATACGAAGATTGACTGATAGGTTTGCTTGAATAAAGACAGAGAAGAATTTACTTTTTGAAAAAATCTACATTTTTCAAAATCACCCCTTACAAACATTTATGACCCAGCAAGGACGTTTTTTCGAGGAGCAAAACTTTCAAAGAATTTTGTGTGTTCAGCGTGTGATGCGTGCGTGTGTAGTGATGCGCATAATCGGGTCAATACGACATGAAGCACGGTGCAGTTGCGTAAGCGGTTGCGCTCAAAGCGATGCGGTGGAGATAGCGGTTCGAGTCGGTGTGGGACCATCGCGAACTGCAGCAATGAACGGTGGTATATAGAAGGGATCCCCACTCGATCCTCCCCGCTACGCTTCCCCACTCCGCTTCGAGCGCAACTGCTTACGCAACCGCACCGTGTTTCATGTCGTTTTGACTCTCTTAAATGTGTAAGTGCGTTGTGTGATACGTGAATGTACGATTTGCATAATGCGACGTGCATATATGATGTGTGTAAGTATGTATGTGTGTGTGTGGTGTGTGTATGTGTAGATGGAAGAGGATGCTTAATTAGCTTAGCATAGGAAAATGGGAAAGGCAGCGTTGCCCAATACTTCCAATAATGTTTATGTTTCAAATTTAAAATTGTACAATTAAGACGAAGAGAGACATTGAAAAGAGTTCAAATCATAACTAATTGAATTATTAAAACTGTAACATAGACATTTGTAAAATTTGGTAAAACTGCTACAAGACCTCATCAGTAGAAACGCTTGTGAATGAAAGGTTAAACGTTGTTCATGACAATAACTTTGATTTATTTTTTGTTTGTTGAATGTCCATAAACGCAGCGTCATTTAAAAGCATCACCCCACGAATCTAAGGTGGTACGGATTTCAAGTGGAGTATTCGTATACGGGATTGTAGATTAAGAAGAGTGGGGTGATTCCGTCGATTTCTTTCTAATTGCCGTGAAAAACGGCCCTGACGATACAGTTTCGAGCGATCCGGCGCGCTATTTTCTACAAGGAATTCGATTGCAGCGCCAGCCTTGTGCACGCGCCGCATCTTCCGTGTCGTTTTTTACGGCAATTAGCAAGAAATCGACGGAATCACCCTCCTCTCCATAGTCTACTATCCCTTATAAGAATAATCCACCTGAAATCTGCACCACCTGAGATTCGTGGGGTGATGCCTGGAAACCCGCTGGAAAAGCTAGAGAGGGGGTTGTAGATTGCGGGATTCCATGTGGTTCCGCTCATCTCTTCATGATCGCGTAAAAAATAGATGCAGTTTTCGTATTCATGTGCGAGCGATCGAAAATCAGTGAAGTCCTCTCGCCAGACTATCCAAGGCAAACCAATGTATAGGTTGCTGAAGGGACCGGAAAATTCTAACGTTCCTCGTAGTGACTAATGCGGTTCTCGCGGCGTTTTTAACAAGGACAACGGAGAGGTGAGGTGAGCCTCCAGGGGTCCTGCAACGCAAAACCTCATCTCTAGATTTTACCGCGAAGTCCCTTCTCACGTCAGATCTGTGGTACGCTTTTTTTTTAAGACAATCGAACTCATAGGAGCTCTAAAAGTCCGGCTTTAGCCAGACCTTTACACCGTATAATAATCTAAGTGAACTAACCTGTCCTACGACGAAAAGTATCGTGTTGATGATGCACGGCACTAGTAAACGCGTTTCGATGCTCATTTGTCGCTGAACCGACAAGAGTGCTTGCGGTGCCCCACGAGCGTATCGTTGACGGGCTTCTAGACACGAGTATTGTGATGTGTGAAGATGAAATGATACGGAGCCCAGTTCTCGCTTTGCTCAAAGCCAGAAAACTCACTTATAGTTTTCTCTGTCTGCCTTCGGAAGAGTTTAATGAGAGCGGCGGCATACAACGGAAATGGCAGCACCATCAACACAACGTTACAAATCATGTAGTAAGTGTTTGTACCATACCCGTTGTACCTTGCCCAATCCGAATCCATACCATAGCGTTCTGGATTGAAGTACAAGGGTACGAACCAATCAAACTGAATAGGTCTCAGTAAATTCTCTGCTTACTTGGTCAGCTCTTACATACCTGGTGCTCGACTATCGATTGTGTTAATCCTGCCAACCACGGCACTGCACAAATGCAAAGGCAGGTGGAAGGCGGAAGTACACGGAACCAGTTCGGCCATTGCACAGCAGCCCACCGCGACCACGCAACCACGGTGTAGTGATAGACCATCGCCCACCTGCAGTACGTGCACTATATTGAATCTATGTACCGCAGAATCGGAAGGTAGGATCACGGCACCAGGTAAAATCCAGGTAGATGTGGACATGCCATCTCACTCCAACTGGCAATATTTCGTTCTGACACAGAATTGTAATGCCTGGCCAAACAGCAAACTGAAACAAACTTCTTTCTACATGTATTGCTCATAAGGGCAAAAAAGCTCATAAGGATAAAATGTCTGGGGTAATCAATCGGTTTGGGATGCGCCAATGCGTTCACTTCAATTCAGAATCCCTTGAGGGCATACCACGAATCTGGGGTGGTACCGATTTCAGGTGGAGTATCCGTATACGGAGTCGTAGATTATGGAGACAGGGGTGGTTCCGCTCATCTCCCCCTGAATCACTGCAAGCAGCCGGTTCCTGAATGCTGCTTTGTACGATGGCTTCTATTGCAGCGCGCCACTCTTGCACGCATAGCGTTCCTTACTGCCTATCGGAGTCCGGAATGATTTTCGACGAATCCCAGGGCGGAGGCGGCGCAAGGGGTGGAGCGATGCAATAGATAGCATCGCACAAAACAACATTCTGGAGGCGGCTGTTTGCAGTGATGCTGGGAGAGATGAGCGGAACTACCCCCGTCTCCATAATCTACGACCCCGTATACCTATTATCATTAGGATATTCCACCTTAAATCCGCACCAGGTCAGAGTCGTGGTATGCTGCTTTTAGGGTTCACGAACGTGTAAGTGGCCTATACAATGACTTGCGCTGGCTAGCCGATGTGTCAAGTCAGTGTTTTTATCCTCCCAGACAAGTCTGATAGCAATTTATGGGTCCCGGGGGATGAAAGACATGCTTAGCACTAGAGAGGTTTCGAACCACTGATCGATCGTGCAGACAAGCGGGACCTCTTACCAACCACACTATACCCGTCCTGTATTGCTTGTAGTACGAAATAAAGGATTAGAATCAGTAAACGTTCAAGCAACAGTGAAGAAGGGGTTACCACAAGATAAAAGATAAGATATAAGGCGAATCTACCACAAGGCCGATGTCTACGGTGGATTCGCCACAAGTGAGGAAGTGAACTCGCGATAGCGGACTGCAGAGATTGAGCACTTTTAGCAGCTATAAGCAAAATATGATTTCAATTGATTTGCTTGAGCTGCAACCAGAACTGATCTCTCTTTATAAACTAACAGTTGAGGTTTAGGCTTTATTGCCTTTGCAGAGCCTGAAAAATCAAGGCCGTCAGTGATTCATCCTCTCAAGTGCCTCATCACTCCACAAAAAGCAATGAAATGATAGGCACACTCAACAAACAACACATCGGCTAGCAGTCACCTCATTTGTTGAGTCCGGTAAAGTAAAAAGGCAATCGCGTGCAACAACCACGAGTCACAGGGGTTTTTATAACGGAACTGACGGCCGCTCCGATCAAAACCCGCACAGATCTTGACATGGGGCTAGTTCGTTTGTAACTGCATTTTTGGACTTTTGGCAGTCATCCAAAATGCTTGTAGGGTTCTGCGTTTTATGTTATATTAGAAAAATGTGATTTTTCTTGAATAAGTAGACGGGTTTGGTGCAGTGATATGAGATCACTGCTGAGAGTATACCTGCCTACCAGTGTGGTTGATGCAACAGAGTAACCACAAGAAAAAAACACATTTCGGATTTGGGACATGAAAAATAAAACATAAAATAAGATAGGTTGTATATGATGGAGAAAGGTGTTCTTATGTACAGCGACAGCTGCAGTGACATCACCAATTCCGCACTATACAGTGTAATTTAACACCAGAATGTTTCTTATCCACGATTTTTACATCCTTTCTCAATCCAAAAAAATGTGCCTGTTACCGCCATCCTTTCAATGGTTCATCTTCATTAGGCTGAGGTTTCGTCTCCGTAGTTTCCGCTCAATATTACCTTATTATAGAAGGATAAAAAGGGTTACGTTTATTCCGTTGATCGATTCTAACGGCTAAATCGATCATCAGACGAATCTGATGCCAGTGGCGACCTGGAGAGACAAAAGACTTCGGTAACCTCTCGCTGTGTCCACGAATCTGAGGTGGTACGGATTACAGGTAGCGTATTCGTGTACGGGATAGTAGATTATGGAGAGGGAGTGATTCTGTCCATTTCTTTCTAATTGCCATAAAAACGGCCCGGAACGTACGGCTTCGGGCGTTCTGGCGCACTATTTTCCACAATGAGTTCGATTGGAGCGCGCCAGCCTTGTGCGGCGCCGCATCTTCCGGGCCGTTTTTTACGGCAATTATGAAGAAATGGACGGAATTACCCCCCCCCCCCCTCTCCATACTCTACTATCCCGTATACGAATACTCCACCTGAAATCCGTACCACCTCAGATTCGTGGGGTGATGCTTTTAACTGAAGACTCGAGCGGGTGTAGCGCAATCGGTAAAATGTCCCGCACGATCAGTCGACGGCTCGAAGCCACCCCAGTGCGAACCATGCTTTTCATCCCTCCGAAATCGATGAATTGGTACCAAACTTGTCTGGAACGATAAAAACACTGATTTTATACAGATGCTAGCTCTACAAATCATTGTATAGGCCAGTTACAGGTTCCTAAACCTCAAGCAATTCCGAATTGAAGTGAAAGCGTTGGCGCTTCCCAAGCGGATCCACGAACGCCAGTCGCTTTACCCTGTATCGTTATTTAATTTGATGCTTTTGAAATTGGCCAATCTCCGCTGCCCGCCTTCGCGGATTCATTTGCGCAGTTGCGGCGAATCTACCGTAGACTTGGGAGCTGCGCTAAACTTATATAGTACCATTAACAGGCCAAAATTAGTGCATCAAAATCAATCTCACGAAGCTGCATTGACATGCCTGTTGCCATTTGCAAGCGGATAAGAACTACACTTGAGCTAAAATAGAAACTGTGTATCTAAGAAACAAAAGATTTGTTTTAAACACAACGACACAGGACGGAAATATGATTAAAGCCCCAGGAATCCATCGCTGCCTCACTCGTTCGGTCCTATGCTCCCATCTAAGAGTTTCCAGACCAAACCCTTGTCGAATTTGGCTTCTCAGTTCGTAGCCTTAATTTGTACTATTTCTTAAAGGCATCACTCCACGAATCTCAGGTGGTACGGATTTCATGTGGAGTATTCGTGTACGGGATAGTAGATTATGGAGAGGTGGGTGATTCCGTCCATTTCTTTCTAATTGCCATAAAAACGGCCGGAAGGTACGGCTTCGGGCGTTCTGGCGCACTATTTTCCACAATGAGTTCGATTGGAGCGCGCTAGTCTTGTGCGGCGCCGCATCTTCCGGGCCGTTTTTTACGGCAATTATGAAGAAATGGACGGAATCAATTCTCAGTTATCCCGTATACGAATACTCCACCTGAAATCCGTACCACCTCAGATTCGTGGGGTGATGCCATTAAAAGGTGTGCCATGTTTGTTCATCCGGCCGCTCGCAGCGCGTCTGTACTTGACAACCATTATTTTTATGACACGACTTTGGTCTTCGGAAAGGAACGTCTAAACTAAATTCTCAGTTTTCGCAGCAAAAGAATGGCTTGGCTGGATAGCACGAGAATCTTTTCCATAAACTCTCATTCTTACTCTAAAAGTAATAAACTAGCTAACAGTTCTGCATTTCCTTCGCTTCTTTTTGTATGCCGCACCTTTTTGCATAAGAATTAATCAATTAATTCCTGGCCTGATAAATATACCTAGCAGCGGCTACGTACAAAAGCTTCAGATATCTCCTAATTTGTTCGTTATGCACGGAATTAGATCGTGCTTGACATTGTCTGCTTTCTCAATTGTTTGTTGGGTTTCTACGCATGGCGTCATAATAGAGATAGTTTATGTCTGTCTGTCCTTATGCAACTCTGACTGCCATCTGCTTATGGTGGTCCTCTTCGGGCTGTACGGAATTACGTATTTAGATGCAAGCTTAGTTCAGTACGCACGTCAGTCAACCGGCTGAATTATTGCAAAAATATTGCAAAGAAGTGTCACCAGGCCGCAAAATAGGCGAATAAATACATTATCTCCTCGTCGCCATTTTTTCCTGGTAATAAAATCGCCTCCTTCTAACCCCCGAAAAGCTTTTTTCAAAATAAATTTTGGATAGCAAAGGGCTTATACCCGTGGGCGTCAACGTTTACTCAGGCTATTCAATCTGCAGAACGAAAACAAACAGATCATGTCCTTTATTACGTCCCCAAAAAAATGGAGTTGAAATTATAGGAAACAAATCGATCATTTGGCTTCATATCGAACTTTCTAGTCGCAAATAAACATAAAGGAACAGGAAAAGGAACATTGTACATACCTGTATCAACAGCAAGATGTCCGTGACTGCTTGGCTGATCAAAAACCGAAAACCAACAATTTCACCAATCATTTGCAACATACTGTAGGTGACGAGTCCAAAAAGGCATATTCCAACAATGCCAAACAGCAGCAATGACAATCCGGCGACCGCATCTGATGGCAACATCAAGTCTGAATTGGAAAAAATAAAGAATTGCAGTTAAAGGGATGGGATTGCAAATTATAACGAGGAGAAAAAATAAAATGAATGCATGCATAAGTGCAGCGACCCACACGATACGGATAAGACGAAAAAAGTATCAGATATAGAAAGAATATGAATTGCTGTCGTAGTATTACCGTCGCTTGGACGAACATTGGAACGGCTCCACTACTTTTGTGTTCCAGGTACTCTCTATGAAATAATAATAACCACATCGAAGAGAAAGATGAGAAACTTTTAAAATATGGAAAAATTAACTTTTTTTACATGTTATTCTTTTCATAAGGAAGAATGTGTCATTGTTGTTTCACTATAAAACACAAAATAAACGTATAAAATAAAACATGATCACTCGCAGACTACTGGCTAAGTCATACAGATCTATTTCTTGTGAGAGCGTATATAAAATAGCATAAGAAACGACTATGTAAAATTCCCTACATATAACCTTTCTGGGTAGGAATACCAATAAGAGAAGGTTTACAATTATAGAATTTAGAGAATTATAGAATGCATTATAGAATATTATAGAATTTAGAGTTATAATAATATTTGTGAAATATGTCTAATCTCGAAGGCTCAACTCATCAGAGGAGCTCATCAGAGGAGTAAGGTGCCATCCCGAAAAAAAAAACAAAAGGATTTCTCTGCGGGACCTTGAAACTAGCATATGAAAATGCGACACATGAGATTACTCTAGATGACTGTATAGAGGTGCATGTTTGAACAGCTGTCAGATGCGTCATTGACACAGGCCTAATTTGGTAAATCTATTATGTTTCACTATTCCTTACAAACAGAAGAGAATATAACAGTCTCCTGTGGTGATCATTACTATTTACAGAATTATAACTCGTATTTAAGTGTATACCTTCTGATTTTTCGAAAGTAATTAGTGCAGTGTAGCGGTTAAAGGTTCCTGCACGATCGATCGGAGGTTCGAACCCGCCCAGGCCTTTCATCCCTCTGGGATAAATTGGTACCAAACTTGTCTGGGAGGATGAAAACACTGACTTGACACATCGGCTAGCCACTGCAAGTCATTGTATAGGCCAGATACACGTTCATGAACCCCAAACGATTCTGAATCGAAGTGAACGTTGCGGCGCATCCCAAGCGGATTGATTAACGCCACACACTTTTTTCTTTACTGTTTTAAAAACGGCGTATCATGAGACCGACGTTAGTTGGGAAATCAGAGGGAAAATATAGAGTTCAGCGTGTAAATTAGTATGAGCGTGCTCCATTCAATTCCCCCTAATCGTCCTAAAAAAATACGTGGGATTTGTTTTAGTTTCTACGAAGTACGCCAGAACTCCCCGGCCAGTCAGCAGCCTATCCATTAGTTTTTCTTGAGTAGTCTGGTGCGGAGACCTCATTGATCTTTGACCGCTCGCTCGCAGTTGCAGCGCGTTCTCACGCGCTTTTCACGCACCTTGTAGAAACAAGCGTCGTTCTTTAGTAGAATTGGCTGGGGTCACGCTCATATTCGTAATGTACACCCTAAATCCTATATTTTCCCAACTACGTCAGCTTTGTGGTACGCCGCCTTTATTAAGAGACATTTGATAAAGGCTCTAATAAGTCATATATGTAGCGGCTAAAATAAAAATGAATACAAAGGTGAATAAGAAGAATTTCGATATGCCATACTTTTGAGCTAAAGAGTACGCTACTGAAGTTATTTGTTGGTTATTCCTCCACCTTTCACTAAAAATTCAAAAGAAGAAGTACTTAATCGTAACTTTTTTATTTGCTCAAACTTAGGATATTAAACAACTTAAGAAAACTAACAAACTTAAGATTCTCAAAATCATTCGGATGCACTGATTTTCGAGGAGTATCCGTTGCCAGAGTGCTATCCGATTACATGTGCGTATTTACGGAGAACGCACTCACACCATGTTGAGATTTGGGAACTATCGAGAAGACAATTCAGCAACCACTCTTTTCGATTTTTTTACGCATTACTACGTCTGCGTGCCAATACTTGAGTGACCGAAAAAAAAAACATTTTTCGTTTATAGCGCATACTAAGTGTCATCTTTAGGTTTTGAGGTCTGACACATTTCTTCTCACTTTCACTGAGCAACTACGTATTTTAGGAAATCTCGAACAAAGAAAAAAAAACGGAGTTTGCGCAATTTTTACGGTAAAAGTAGAAACTGACTGGCGTTGATCAATCGTTCAGGACGTGGCAGCGCGTTCGACTCCAATTCAGACTAGAACGGGAATGATAGACCTATGCAATGACTCGGCTGGAGGAGAGATGTCCACCATTCTATCAAGTCAGAGCTTCATTCCTTCAAATAAGCCTAAAACCAATTTGTCAGCCTCGCTCGACCGCGCAATAGCAGCTTCCTGAATCGTCCAAGGATGGTCACTGATCTGAGAAAGGAATAATCATTTCAGCTCACTTCCTCATGTTGCACTTTGACTATTTCATCCGATCTCATCTCCTCCTTCGTCGATTTCAACTGCTGCGCTTTGAACTGGCCTTGCCTCGTGAGAAGCTGTGGTAAAAACAACTGCTCTTGTTGATTACACGTTCTTTTTTTGCCATCCAATGTCACCAGATTTCTTCTAACAAATCTTAATAAGTAGCGTTTGCTACATATGGACATACTTTGGTTGTCTTTTTTTTGCTGGGGAATTCAATTAAAAACTCAATATTATAATGATTACGAAAACCTGATGCAAGGAATAAAAATTTCATCAATGCATGGAATTTCATCTCTTGTTCCGATGATCAGCAAAAAAATCGTCGTCTACGCTTGTGTGAGAACTTCAGCAGATCCTACGGTTGGCAAGCGAGAGAAAGCTCGTTTTCTCAAGACTCGAGAGAAATTTCTCAAGATATTAAGGGTTTCAAGATAGTACACATACGTATGTTCAATGAATAGAGGAAAATCCTTTGAGGATGTGCAACGTATGGAAATTTGCGCAAATGAAGGCGAGAATAATGAGGCAAATCACCAGGAGTAGGATGCAAGAGGAGCGCTCACGTTTATAAATGTCATAGGACGCCCGCCCGGATTGAGATTGAGGACGGACGGCGTGTGCCGGCGAGGAAGTGAGTTGCATAATTAGTTGACCACTAGCTGACAAAGATCATAGAGTGAACACATCCACCGGACCACGGCTTCTAAATCTCATAGTGAGAAGGAGCTTAGCTTGCACAGTTTCAAGTACTGTTATCCGCCACGAAAAGTACTACGTCAGGGTCCACTGACAATGAGTTTGCCGATCTTTTCTTGAATGTTTTGACTTAGACAGATGTGCTTGCTTTTTTTTTTCTTTTTTGCTGCACCGTTCGTGTATGCGAATAAATAAATAAATAAATAAATGAACTATATCTTTTCAATAGAAACTCATCTCCCCTGAGAGTATGTTGATCAGCGATGTATCACTCACTATTAATTGCACAGAAACTTGTGACAGTTTGACAGATCACCCTCTAAATGTGATTTTCTTAGAAATATGCGAGTAATAATATGTGAAGCTGACAAACTTTCTTTCTCCACTAGAACCTAAAATAAATAAAGCGGCTCATCCTATTGGTATTTGATATCATCATTTGATTATACATATATTTGTTTATTTGTATTTATTTAACTAAATGAATTGTATCATCTCGTATACGGTACGGTTTCTTCTTGACGGAAATGAAGTAGTTTTTTTTTCCAGGTATCAGTAAATCTTATAGAGATGAGGCATTGTATGCGTTGTATTCTATGGGAAAGGTAGAAGAGAGCTGTACAAAATGGAAGAGAGCACAGTTTGGATCAAAACAGTTCGTGTATCTTAATTTTAGAAAAGTAGATTTAGTATGAAGCAACGTATTTTTGTAGTATGACCAAATATGGAGGTAGTTTGATTTGGTTACACACAAATGGATGTATTGTCTTTAGCAGTATTCATCTGTGAAAATTAACGTCGAGGTGGTCAAATTCGTGGGCCTTTTGTTTCTGAACACGTTACCCTGTGTGTTTCATGTAGTACAGCATCCGAGTCAACAGTACACCACCATGTGAAGATCTAAAGATAGCAGCCCATTGCGATCCTAACGCGAGACACCAGAAAGGCAACTCGCTTCTATATGCTTCAAAACTTTTATGCATTATTGTGGATCGTTGTATAACATCATCCTACCCGGAATGCCTCTTAGCACTGATTCGTATGGGTATTTTTGGGTCACAAATTACAATGGATAGAAAATTTTGACTGCACTTATTCTCGTGAATGCAGCTATTTCAAAGGTTAAGGGCGGCATACCACGGATTGTGGTGAGGGAATCCGCGGAAAAAGCAGGAAGAGCTAGAAGAAGGGGTTGTAGATTTCGGGATCAGGAACATAACTTTTATCTCTCCTTGATTGTCGTCAAGAAAAAAAAACGGCGTGGGAATAGCTTTGGTAACTACGAGTTACGGTAGAACGCTCCTCTATGTGCACGTTCCGGTCTCCTCAGCAGCCTATTCGTTGGTTTTACTTGAAAAAGCTGCTGAAAAAAAATAATTTATTCTCGACCGATCACACTTGAATGCGCGGCTGGCGAAACTGTGGAGCGTTGCAGTTGAAATCCTTGCGAAAAACGGAGTCATGGACGTCGCTTTTTTACATCGATTAGAGTGAAATGCGCGGAAAACCTCTGATCCCGCAATCTACAATCCTAACTCTAGATTTTCCTGCGGATTCCTTCAGCACGTCAGATTTCTGGTATGCTACTTTTAAGTCACTCATTATAATGCAAAGGGAATTCAAATTCTGAAAAGAAGGAGAAGTATCCGAAAATTTTTCCGCATATTTCGACGAAGCAGTCAAATAACAAATTGATGGAGTTAAGATTTGGTTGGATTAAATCTAAGTCAAATTAATGTTTATGTTTGGTTCAAACTGTGACTGAAAGGCTTTCAACTCGCTTCTGACTCTGTATCGTTGAAGTTATTGGAATTTTGAGAAGAGGTTATTGTAACATTTATTCTTGTACAGGTGCTCAGGATTTGGGTTGGTTTAGAATCGGATTGAAAAACAAATTTGACTTTAAAATTCAAAAGAGGCATTTAAGCAATTAAGCCAAATAACTTGAACACTTGAAATCTTGAAAACTCCAATGCACGTTGCTCTTTTACGCAAATTAAAACAGGAATATGAGGTTGATGATGAGGAGCGAAGTCTTTAACGAACTGAGAGGCTGAGAGTATATGGATATGAAGCTCACGATGAGAAGCAAGTCGTCTGGCGAACCTGACCTCAATAGAAAATGAAGAATGAATACAACTGAAAATTGAGGTGAGATTGCTCAAACAGTGCTTTCAGCAGACGAAAAAAAATGACAAGCGTCACGATTTGTGCAGTTAATCATCTACTAAGTCAAGTCCTCTCAGGAATTCCGTCGTAAAGTGTCTGAGAAAGGACTGAGACTGTAGCAGAAGAATAAGTCATCCTTACTTTCAGCACATCTACCACGGCGATCGACTGACCATACGCTAGAGTAGGAAAGGATGCTAACGTTACTCCTCGATCTCAAATCGCTCCCCTCCCCCACTCGACGACGACACCGCGGCCGCCGTAGCATTCATCCCTTTGGCAAACAGAATAACGCGTTGATCCCCTCCATTATGAAATTCCGACGAATGCGTGGACGTGACGGCACTGCTTACGTAGTTATGAGATGACAATCTCATCTCGTGCCGTCTGCTATTGTCTGCGGATGCAATCAGTGTTGCAATGCTTCCAGGAAAATATGGTAGCGGTGGGGAGCAAAATGTTTGCATTCTTTAAAATACGCCATCTTCACTTCCGGGCTGAGAAACGAATTCTATCGTAGCGGAACAAGAGTTGAGCAACAAAACCGTATTTCTGGGAAAATAAGGAACCGTGTATTAAATATTGAAGGTGATAAAATAAATATAATAAATACGTTCAATTTGCATTACAACGAGAAGTAGGAGAGATTTCTTAGACGAATTTAAAGATTGAAAGAGATTTTCCTTATGTCTCTTCCCAAGTAATGTAAAGGAAAAGATTTGTAATTAGTAACTAATCAATACGGTAATAAAGTTAATACAAATTATGTTAAAATAAAATAATAAATTATATTAAAAGATTGCTTAAGTAGATTACAGGTGTTTGTAGTACAAATATTATTTGCTTATATTATCCTTAATATTTTTGTGGAATTTTCCCCACTGAAAGTTTCAGTACCAGCTCATTTTGCAAGTAATATATTAACTACGAATAGCTTGCGCAGAAAGATTGGAAAATTATCTGATAGCAGTTACGAAAATTTATGGTTTTTGGGGTGCAAGAGTGAAGAAGAAACATTTTCAAAAGAAATGAATAATTTCGTTGACGTATTTGTATGAACCACTAACAATTCCATCATTATGGTACAATTCTTGCTGTTTCAACAGTATACAACCTAGCTTCGCCTGAGGCTTTCTCTACCTAAGTTCTCCTTTCAGCAACCAAAAAACGAGAATTGGACATTTTCAGCACAAGACACTTCTTAAGGCACAACATTTAGATGGTAGTTCTCCGAGAAAATCCCGTTCTCACCGAAGAATTTACGGAAGAACGGTTTTTCTTTGTTCTTAACGGGAACGGGATATACTATAGAACGTTCTCCAAAATTTTCAGAATCTTTCCTCATTCAGAAAGACTTGGGTTATTTTTCTCGAGAACAACTGGCTCTTGGAACCCGAACTGAACTATCATTAAATTTCCCTAATTACTGCTTAGTTTTAGTTTTTTTTTCTTAATTACAAGGAAAACTCAAGAGAAGATAGGGATTTATAGCATGACTTTTATCAACTTAATTTCTATTCATTTATCTATATATCCCATATACATTTATATCCTTTATATTGTTTATTTGAACTTATCTATTCACGTTTATTTATCCATTATCTACTATTTATCTATTTATCTATTCATTATGTTTGTTGTTTTTATATGTTTGTATTTATTTTCCAATCATAAAAGAATATTTCAAACACTAGCGGTGTGCCACAGCAAAAGAAGCTTGTCAACTAGTAAATCTCCAGAGAAATGGAAGAGAAATATGGAAAAATGAATTTATGAAGAACAAGCAGGATGCAGAGGAGCTGTCAAATCCACGCTACGCCAAAATGCGGGTGACTAGAATCTTGGATATAAGCTAATCAATTATGCTGCAGTGAGGAAAATAGAAAACATAAATAAACACACATGCACATCCTACATCTTACTATAAGCTATTCAATAGGAGGGAACATCACTCAAATCTTTTTCTTCAGATGAACTCGTCCAAAAAATTGCAGACATGTAAATAGCTCTGCCCTAGACATCTGGCATGTTAGAATATCTTAATAGAGCGAAGAGAACCCTCAAATTCTCAAACATGCAATTGATGGGAGGGCACGGCACAAACTTGCTAGCAGCTCTATGATGTGATTTGATAGAGAAGGTACATGTCACACGTAACGCTTTCTATACGGATGACGCACGAAAATCTCATTTTTGGGCTGTACGTTGTTTGATCCACTCAGCCGCACGAGGTTGGTTCCACAACTCGATTAGTGACTT
Source organism: Necator americanus (assembly GCF_031761385.1). NCBI lineage: Eukaryota > Metazoa > Nematoda > Chromadorea > Rhabditida > Ancylostomatidae > Necator > Necator americanus. Next base: position 14,343,602 of record NC_087375.1, read on the forward strand.
CGACACCTCGAGGAGCCGTTCCCTCACTGACTTCGACACTTCCCTCGTTTGCTGCCCGTGCGCAGAGCAGCTTCCGCAGACGGCCTGACCGGTACTCGGCTCGAATATCAGTAGCGATTAGGTGAAATTACGACGTCAAACATAGCGAGAGCGCTTCAATTTTTGATCGCGCAATTCCCATTAGAGTTCGTGATGCGGCACGGGCGATGACGTACCAAATAACAAGCCCGGATGGTTCGAAGATGAGAGATTGGTTCGAATAAACGGACGAAATGTTCTTTTTCTTCACATTGCAAAGCTGTCTCAACTGTCGCAGGTTACATCGTTTCTGCCAGAAAGCATACAATCTCTTGAAACTTTTTGAAAACAACACGAATTCAGGATTGTTCATTCGTCGTCAACACAACCATCTTCAATTCAAACTTTTCTAGGTTTGAATTGAAGATGGTTGTGTTGACGACGAATTCAATTCAACTATCCTTTAACGAAGGTTAAAGATTTACGGCCACATACATATTTGCACCTTTGAAAACGAAAATTAGATGAAGAATTCTCAAATTATTATAGTTCAAATGAATAAACTATACATTAAAAAATCTTAACTAAAGAAGAAGAGTTTTTTTTTTCGGGTACGGTGGCATTTTCCGGATGAGATGGAGGAAAATTTCACGTCATTCACAAAGTCATTGAGAAAAAAGCAAAAGAAAATAATGGTAAGCAGAGTAGATGGACTGTAACTCCGGGTAAGTGGTCTCGTGTTTTTCACACCAGTATCCTCTTCTTTTGTGAGTTTATACGAGAAAATTGAGAAGGAGTATGCGAAAACTTAGATTTTTAAAAAAATACCGAGATTCTGGCCAGTACGTGCTTGCCAGGAAAATTCTGCTCCTCACCGAATACCAAATAGCTGCGGTACCAAAGGAAATGCGAGAAGTTTCCGCAAAAGAATATCCATATTCTCATGCAAATTCCACTTTTTCAAATAAGTTGGGAAGTACGAATCTGCATCCCAGAAACAGCTTTCGGTCATGCAAAAGGAGCAAAACGTTCACATAGGAGCACAGTGAATACTGCAAAGTGAACAAAAGACTGGAAGAAAAAGTTAGCAATGGGAGTCGAGATAGCAGAAACCTGCTGAATGGGATTGTAAACAGCGCAGGACTCATATCTGAACCTAGCGTTTACTTGGCTCTGCCAAAAACTTACTGTGTCATTCACAGTGAGCTCTTCTTTCCTACGCCTTTGTCCAGGTGATGCAAGTTCCTCTCTAATTTTCAAAGGGACACCATTTGCACTCAGTTCTGAACTGACGTCGAACGTGTAGGCACATTGCAAAGGGATTGACCAGTCCAGTGCACTTTATTCATTAGTTTAATTGCGGCCTGCCATGATCTTTTTTGCTTTTACATTATTCTTCAATGTGATTCTTATAACATCCTTGGTGAACGAGGATTTTTTCGTTTGTCAACTGTACAATATCAGTCGCAATCAAATGTGTTCATCCACGCGACTGCGATGTATGCTACGCAGAGGATTGCGCGCTGCGGTACACGCTTAGTAACCAGAACGAATACATTCGGGGTGAACCACAAATAAATAAATATGTGTTTATCTGTTTATTTCTTTCTTTATTTATTTATTTATGTACATACACCACAACCATTCTCAGTTGGTTAGATCGAAATATGCAGGTGCGTCCTAAATAGAATAACAAATTAAATGGGATGAAAAAGTAAATGTCATGAAGCAAAAAAGACATAAGAGAGAGTGGGATATCTAGTATCTGTGAACTAGAAAAAATGGAAGAATTTAAAAACATCGGAGTGGTTCACGTGGGCAGCTTCGTAGAAGCTATAAAATAAAGTGAAAAGCCGAAAGGAATGTTACGACCGTGTTGAGTTTCTAAAATAAACGTCAAGAAGTCCGGCTAGGGAGCTCAGCTCACCTGACGATATGTATTAACAGTTGTGCGTTAACATTCCGTTGACAGAGGTGTCACGTGCGCACACGTTTCGGTTTCATTTCGTAAATTGCCCGAATTATTCCGCTCCAACGCCCTAATCAGCTGATGCTGCGGTGTGAATGGTCCTAAGAGCATACTTCACAACTTTGTTTGCACGTGATGAATTATATGAAAAGATAGGAATTGAAGTATGAAGTAAAGTAGAGCAAAAAAATTAAGAGCCAAAAAACTAGAGGGTTTTATATTTGAGAGGGCAAAAAGTGATAAAAGGGAAGAATCATTTGCATATAAATTAAACTGTAAGGGACCTGCTCGTTGCGCTAGTTAAGTGCACTAATCATGTTACTGAACTGCTGGTTTTTGTGAAGAACTGAAGTTCTTCTCTTCCAAAGATTTCACTGAATTAAAGCGATTAGTAGAAATCCTATATGAGAGCGTACGTAACATCGGCTCTCAGCAAGATCGAGTTACTTCTAACGAGGGCTACAGCCGGCGACATTGAAAAGAAAAAATCCCGGAAAACAGCATCGAAACCAGCACTGGTACCAAAAAATTCTCTTGCCGCACCAGACCCACAATTACTTTCAGCACCAGCAGGAAAAACAGCTCCTTGTAGCAACACCTCAAGCATTCCAAGCTGATTCGGGAAAAGCCAAAAAATAAAGCAATTTGACAGAACAGAATGAAACTTTCGTGAGCAAATCGCTTTCACACAAGTTTCCGCTTTTGTTTACCTGGGTAACTACATATTCTTAACTCAGAGGCGACCAAAAAAAAAATGCGGGAATAGCACATGAAATGCTATCACACGTCTGAACTTTATCAACACAAGCCCGTCATTGCCACTATGTAAACCTATGAAACAAAGTGCCAATTAACATGAATGGATGAACGAATGAATGAATGAATGAAATAAAGCGGACAAGAAATGAGCTGACAAATACGACAGATAAACTTCGATTATGTGACAGCGAGATGATAAGATTATATTTCCTGCATGAATACAACATAACCGGAATCCTCCGGGAGAAACGTTTAGGGTGCATCTTTAATAAATCAGGTGTAGATGTAAAATATCGAGAAGAAAGGTGTGGTAAATTAATGTAGTGTCGGAGTTAAAAGGACATGAAAAAGGAGGTGTGACAATAAATGAATGTTAAGAAGCAGAAAATAGCAGAATAGCAGATAGGGAGGAATGTAAATAAATTCACAGGATTCAGAATTATAACTATGGAAATCTTTTTCTAAGAAAAGCGATGGATGAAAAATCCCATCTATAACAAACTAAGATATGCACATCACTTGACTCCCTCCACATCAGCACTTACTTTTCTACTTTTTTGTATGACAATGTCGCTGCCGGATAGATATAAACTACTGAATTTAGCAATCAAAAACACGACCTCTACGAGTTTCAGCGCTTATCTTCACGCTAAAAAGACAGATTAGACTATTTGTGGTATATATGTATTTGTACGTAGGCATGTGCCACATAATTCCTCGTAAACCTCATAGCGATAGGGTTAGTAAGCGGATATGGGTGAGGTCAGATGAGGCGACCAGACAGGTATTTTCCTAAATATTGCAGCAAGAAGGATATATGGACCCAGGTGTAGTAAGTTGAGCCAGCACTGACTGGGTCGACACGATCTACAATGTTGTGAGACGAATGCAATAGCGCCACGAAACGGGAACGCTTAACGCCACGCTTTGAGAAGCCCCAGTGCAAAAACGTTGGACATACATCGTGAAACCAGCGAGGGAATCTATAACTAGTTTATTAGGCTACTCGGAAAGTATCTGCCGAAAATTCCGCAGAAGTGCAGATTTTTTGAAATGTTCTGGAAGTTCCTGTTTTAAATATAAGGACACTACCGCTGTTATACACGTAACATATCTGGCTCCCTCTTCCTTGCCTATTTCATCCTATAAGGAAAATAATTATGGATAACAAAATCTCAATCTGTAGCGATAAAGTCTAAGTGAAGTCTTTGGCGTTAGTCAATCCGCTTGGGATGCGCCCCTACGTTCACTTCAATCCAGAATCGTCTGAGCTTGTAACTGGCCTATACAATGACTTGCGATGGCTAGCCGATGTGTCAGGTCAGTGTTTTTATCCTCCCAGACAAGTCTGGTACCAATTTATCGACTCCGGAGGGATGAAGGGCTTGGTGAACACTAGGTCGGATTCGAACCTCCGATCGATCTTGCAAGCGGCCGAACCTCTAACCGCTACACTACACCCGCCCCTCTGCAGCGATAACTATTAAAAATGATGCAATCGTCGCCAGTGCTGGTAATCATCGTCAACGATTGCGCTATGTAGCGACGCTATTGCAGCTGTTGCGAATTTGTCACAGAAAACCTCGGAAAAAAAAACCTGGACCAACTTTTCGTTCGAAACTCTATATCAAGTTCGAAGGGTGTGGACAATAAATGAATTCGCAGTCTAGGATCATGTGATTGGTCCGGCTGATATAGTTAACAGCCAGTACCTTGTTGGCTCCGCTGCTTATGTAAATTCACTCTGTTTCATTTCTTTTCCCGAGTTCAAAGTAGAAGTAAAATAAAACTTTTCATTCCAACAATAAGTACATCATGTAACATTCAAAAGCTATTCCATTCTTGGTCGTTTCTTGTCCGGCTCAATATGTGAATGTCTCTTTTTGTACCCGTACCTTGCAACAAAGCTGAAAGTGCGACATTAATAAGTTTTCGCCAGCTAAAGCAACTTCTCAAAGAACAAAAACAATTGTGTTGAATAGGAATAGACTACAACAAAATCTACCAAATTTGTATAACTTCTGAAAACTCACTCAATAAGTAAGTTTTTGTCGATCGGATTGATCATACTGTTGTAAACAGATTGAGCAGTTTTTAAAGAATTCGGCAGCGACTTATCTGTACGTTCCCTCATAAATATCCATTGTCCATTCTGAACAAAGGAATTTAAAAACACTTATTAATGCGAATGAAGTCATTGTATTACATCAAACGTGCACTCGATGATCTTGTTGTCATACGGCAGCAGCTTCTTCGTTGCTTTCATCGTGGCCATTGGCTCATTCGCATGTTGAACATACAGATACCCGATATGTTGAGGGAGTTCGCCTTCTTTTACAACTCTAAGTAGAAGCAATAGTGGCAGTAAGTCCCATGTTATATGTTATCCAAGTCAAAAAAAAAACTGATGTCATCTTCAATGTTCTTTTGTTTTAACCAAGAAACATCTACGTGCGAAAATTTGCTGTTGTCTCTAGATGGAAAATTACATATATGAAGAGGGAATGAATACAGAGGAAACAATTACAGCAAAAGAATAAGAGTGAATCTCGATGTTATTACCATTGCTAATATGATTGATAATACCAGGGATCTTGAAAACGAAATCCAGAAAATTATTTCACTCATCATCATGAGGAATTAAACAGCAAGTTTCGAAATCACAAATTTTCGTATGAAAGAACTCACTTCCTGATCTGTAACTTGAAGTCAATTGAGTTGTGTGATGGTGGTTTCCATTTCAGCACTATATCAGATCGTCCAGGGGTATAAGGCTGCAATATTTGATAATTTCGAATGATAACCCTTTGCACATTGAAAACATGTAATGTACTTCAAATTCATTGTCCCCACTGCCCGTTTATCTTATTTCAGCACTTTCAGATAAAAAAATTCGTTCGTTCCTGCGGTCTTCTGCGCTGCATTTTTTAATTTCTTCCTTTTTTACTTCACATGTTACAGAAATGAATGAACAGAGACCATGTCGTATGTCCAAACAGACAAGAAAAGGGAAAACGACACGAGACTTGCGAGTTTTCTGATACTTGTCCTGGGAAGCTTCGAATGCATATGGGTGACTTCTTCCAAATTTGATTGATTCTTCCAAATTTGAGAAAGTTCAAAATATTTGTAATTTGTTGTGCTACTATGTTACGAACTAAAATTACCTAGTAATGGTGTTCATAACCAATAAATAGTGTTGCAATAAGCGTATTTTCTGCCTTATAAAATATGTGACTTGGGATTAGGAAAGCATTTGTAACGAAAAAGTGCTTTAGTTGCTGTTCTTGCATATGCCTGAGCGGAGTAGAGTGTAATAGGATTAAAGACAAGTAAATAAATGACGGATTTCCGGAAGAGAAAACAAATTCAGCAAAAATAGCCGACATTCATTGAAAAAGATGTTCAAAATTTAACTAACTAAATCAAAATTTAAAAATTTAAATATTTTAAAAAAGCTGGGGACTCAAAATTTAATTTATCAAACTAACCTTAATTTATTGTTAAAATTTGTTTGTAAGTGTACACAATTAGCAAAAGAATGGTGGCGGAGAAGACATGTAGACGGCTGTGTAAAAGAAAGAAGTGAGAATATAACAGTAGATAGAAGGACGAGAGAGAAAACTCATGATATTGATGAAAAAACGATATGATGGCTTCAAAACGAATTTAAAGACATCACCCCACGAATCTGAGGTGGTGCGATTTTTAGGTGGAGTATTCGTATACGGCATAGTAGATTATGGAGAGGGGGGTGATTCTGTCCATTTCTTCCAAATTGCCGTAAAAACGGTCCGGAGGATGCGGCAATGCGATGCACAAGGCTGGCGCGCTAAAATCGAACTCCTTGTGGAAAATAGTGCGCCGGAACGCTCGAAGCCGTATCTTCCGGGCCATTTTCAGCGGCAATTAAGAAGAAATGGACAGAATCACCCTTCTCTCAATAATCTACGATCCCGTATACGAATATTCCACCGAAAATCCGTACCACTCCAGATTCGTAGGATGATGCCTTTAAGCTAAAAGAGCGCTACGACATCAATTCTAAATCCGACTATCATTCATTTTCCGAGCTGAACTGATATCTTCAGTGCAAATGTTCAGAAAAAAAAAACAAAGAAAAATATTCTCACTTCAGTCACATTCTCAGTTCATCAATACTTTTAAGAGTATATATAGTACTTGATTGCACCTATCCTTCTGCCAAGAAAAAAAAGCAAAAATATTAAGAGGTATTCTATTACTAAGTTACCACCAACAACTCACAGCGTCAACAGGTTGCAGAATCAAACCATCAATCTCGTGCCCCACATTTTTTGTAAACTTTGGTTCAAAGAGTTTCGGCAGTGCCTCCAACTCCCAGAAATCTTTGACACGCACGGACATTGGCTCGCGATCCTTTCGGATGCGTCCTGCCTAAAACTACGCGTATTTCTCACTCACTGAAGTAGTATCAAATCGTTCTTACTTAAAAATGACAACATTTAAATAAGAAAAAAATCATCGATGAAAGAAATTCAAGCGTTATTCAAAAAAGAGATTAAAAAATCCGAAAAAAAAAAAACCTTTATTGCCGCATTTCTAGGCTCGATGAGTTCTCTTCGAATGCACATGAACCGAACATCAAAGTTATCCTTTCCAACATGTATGTCCTTAAATACAGAGCTAAAATTATACACCTGAGATAAGAGGCTGAAAAACAAGCGCTTAAGCAGTACCTGTAATAACTAAAAACAAGTCACCTCAAAATGGATAATGTCGTATATTAGCAATCTTGGCAAATCGACCATATTACCATGTTCGTCTTTGACCTGGCATGAAAAATTATCGGCAGTGCTCTCAGAAACGTCATCAACAACTCACGTGATCAATAATCATTTCTGAATCCACCAAGGTGTTCACTATATGTCTTGGGTGTTTTCTGTGGGGAAAAGTAAGTCCTTGTATCAAAAACACCTGTAACATAAGAATCGTTGCAATAGTTGAACCAGAGCAACCAAATATTCAAAACTATTTCATTGCGTCTTTTCATCTCAGCATTTACTCTTATAAGCAAAGGAGTGTTAAACTCTCTCTACTACTACGGAAAAGCAGTTTTTCAGACTTTTCTATGTTCAAAGAAAGAAAAAACAACCACAGGTGAGTGAACTGAAGGACACTGTGGGACAGCAGCTCACGAACAGTAGCGACACAAACTGCAGGGTTCAGAATATATAGCAACAGCTACAGTCACATTACAGGCGCAACAGAGTATGTTCATTCTTTTTTCTTTCGCCAGTGAATAGTGAAGTTTTCCGCTGTCAATCTTCAGCTATTGCAATTTTCAGTCATCTACGCATTCTCTTCCTTTTTTCATGGAAAGCATTGAATATCGTCGTTAAATCAATAAACACTATAAACAAAAAAATAAACATTGAAAAGACAAAAGAAAATTACACTTACCTCGTTATCTCGATCAAAGGCGTATACTTCATTTTCATCACAAATGTAGATCATATATCTGAAAGAGTGCTACACAAATGCCATAGGCAGGTCGCAGTTGCACAAGCACTGAGCTCAAGCAGCAGAAATGTACCGGTTAGGATCAAGGGGGACCCTTGCTAGCACACTCATCGCTTCAGTTCGCGACGAAGTGACCGAAATCCCCCTCGACTTATACCGCCAGCATAGGCGCGCCAGGGGGGAGCCGGACTCTCCTCAGGTGAAGGGAGTTTAGCTCATGGGGTGCAGCGCAAGTCATGAGGATCCCTTTTCAAAATGAAGGGATCAGAGTACCGGCCCTGATGATCGTATGTATAACAGGTTCGCCACCCCGCCTTGAGAGCAGCCGCCTCTGCAAATGCCCCAAGCCTTATGTCTTTTTGACCTGGCATTAACTTGCCTATAAAAGTCACACAAACAGGGCTGAGTATTTTAGGATATACATGGTTAAAAACCGTTCATAGAGGACTGTAGCCCAACTTGAGACTAGTTAGTATCTTCTACATTTATGCTAGAAAAGAAGCGAATATTACTGAACGTTCCCAATGCGCTAATTGATGGATTCGTTGATTCGTTACCTTACATGAAAAATTTCAAACATGACTGCCTACTTTGCAACGGCTAACCGTTCGAATTGAGATGACAACAAAAAACAGTTCCCCCTTTTTCTACGAAATCACATAATAACAAAATATTCTTAAACCGATATGTGAAAATAAGGGATATACCAAACAAATAAGCTACAGAAAAAGAAAGACTTAAAGTGCTCACCGCATGCCATCAGCTTTCCAAGACACCATGTAGGGTCGTTGGGCTAAAAGCTTCATATTGTCCGCTTCACGCGATCTTTCAAGAGATACTGGCTGAAGCCCAGGAAATCCATCTCGTTTTGCTCCACACAATTCCTTGATCTAAGACAGATCCACCGATTCTCAGATTTTCAACGTTTCATTTCCTGAGACTTACCTTTCCTTGCAACATTTTCTTCTTGAGTGGATCTGTAACTAGAACAACCCCACGTACGAGACCGTCCATAAACTGCTTTCCAGATGAGTTTCCTAGAAAGATTTCGAGCAGAATAATCTGTAAAGCAAACGGCAGAACTAACAATAATGCAATATGGAGATATGAGGAACACAGAAGAACAAAAGATAAGCCTGAAATTGGAGCCAAGCGTTCGTTAGAATTTTCCCAACATGAGGTCGTAAGAGAGACGGAAGAGGAGAAAGAAGAGGCGAGAAAGGAGGAGAACGAGAAGGAAGATTCTGTTAAAGGCATCACCCCACGAATCTGAGGTGGTACGGATTTCAGGTGGAGTATTCGTATACGGGCTCGTCGATTATGGAGAGAAGGGTGACTCCGTCCATTTCTTCCTAATTGCTTAAAAAAACGGACCGGAAGATACGGCTTCGGGCGTGCCGGCGCACTATTTTCTGCGAGTTCGACTGGGGCGCGCCAGCCTTGTGCACGCGCCGCATCCTCCAGACCGTTTTTTTACGGCAATTAGGAAGAAACTGAAATCCGTACCACCTCAGATTCGTGGACTGATGCCTTTGAATGAACTCATATTACGGCGCAAAAAATGCGCCTGGAAGATAAAAGCAGCAGACTGACTTGTCGAACCCAAGACTGTACATTTGGCGCACCGCGGTATAGCGGCATTTTTATCAAGACGGTCAAGAACCAATTTTCCACAGAAGTGAAATTTTTGAACACAGTGTAAGTGTTGAATGACCATCAACGTCGTCATCCAACAATGATGTCTTTTCATGCTATAGTTTTTTTTTTAATCGCACGTCACTATTGTGCGATAAAGAACGCCCACAAATGGAAATAAGGATAAAATTAAGGCAACTTAGGCTGCACAAATTGCTGAATAATGAAGCTCACGATGAGTGTCTTATAGTACAACATTGCAGAGTTGTGAAAAAAGATTTTGTCCCTTTTTGTGCGAAATTTGGTGTTTATAACCCTTCAGTTCACCAGGTTATAAATGTTTATTTTAACATTCCAAAATCCGCACCAGTCTTGCATGCGCCCACAAGGTTAGTATTCTTCGCTAAAATCACCTAATAATCACACGTAAATGCTGCAAGTTTGTTTTATTCATCTGTTTTTATTTTACATGTAGTGCGTTATATTACTTTAGCGCTATTTCAATTAATTGGTTATTTCCTATTTATTACATCACATTTTTTTAGTGCTACATGAGTGGCATTACGTGAGAGAATGAGAGACGGGGGCAAGGAGTGGAGATAAGATTTGGGAGAATCGTCTCCCAATCATCAATTGATCCTGCCTGAGGTTATAACTAACCCGCTCCATCCTCCACAACTTCGTTAGCTTCGTTAGAGATGCTAGTTGATGCCTCGTTACTGTCATCATAGCTATTGGCATCACCATATTCCCATGATGGTTTGTTAGGAGCCTGAAGTACATTTTTGTCTACCTCCAGCGTAAAACTGCAGCATTGCTTAGAAAACCTGAAGACAATCGTCTGGGTCACCATATCTCTCAAAGAGATCTCCCAGGTAGTCTTGTTTATAGATTCCGCACGGACGTTCTTTGGCGAACGTTAACACAGCACAATCGACCGCCCAATCCTGAAGCAGCAACAATTCTGTTAGAAATCTGATTCGAATACGCGAGAACGGACACGGAACATATATTCTGATACCCTCGGAAAAGAGTTTTTTTTAATCGAACTCTCCCTCTGAGGCAAGGATGCGCAATTGTATACGTCACTTAAACTTTGGGAGGTCCTTTCAGTCCTCTAGTCTTCCTTATTTTTCTTACACAACCTAGCATGTTAAAAAACACTCCCAACTTTCTCGACTTTGTACTAACATGCTCCTGCTCATAGGTTCGATAGGGAGGAGCCGGACCCCCTCAGGTGAAGGAAGTCTAGCTCATGGGATGCAGCTCCAGTGATGAGGATCCTTTCGCCAACAATCCAAAACATTAGGAAGTCCTTTAGCCAACCGTCCCAAAGAGAAAGGGTTGCAGCACCAGCTCCGACTATCGGATGTATGCGAATGATCACCTTGATTCCCGTTGATCTTCGAACTGGTCGAGCGGAGGCCAGTAATTCTTCCATTTGTCCCGATCGCGTGCCAGAGTCGCCCAGTGGTTTTTCCTTTCGCGTGGGACACGAAGAGCATCATAATTTTCCTTGAAGGACTTCGTGAAGGAATCTGACCATCGCGTCGGCGGTCTTTCTGTAGTCCGCTTAATATCGCGGGGAACCCATGGAATCAGTCGCTCACGGCTCTGATCTAAAGGTTATCGTTAATCCGCATCACGTGCCCACCTTATTTTAATTTCCTCGGCAAACGCGGCGGCGTCTCTAATCTTCGATCGCTGACGTAGGAGAAAACTTCGAATCCCGTCCCTCAGTTGTGTGAAGTGAGGGACGGGATTCGAAGTTTTCTCCTACGTCACTGATGGCATCGCTCTCTCAACTGCGCGTTCAATGACACTTTTCGTCGAATTCGGTCAGCATGCGTTCCGCTTAGCTGATGCTAGGTGTTATCAGTACGATGTCATCAGCGAAGCGCAAATGGTGTAGTTGCCGACCATCAACCTTCACTCCCATGTTGTCCCATTCCAACCTTCGCATTGCGTTCTCGATGGTGGCTATGAATATTTTTGGTGAGATTGTATCACTCTGTCGGACTCACCTCTTCACGTCAACGACGACATTCTTGTCGAATGATGAAATTCCGGTCGTGAAGTTACTGTACAACTTTCGAAGTACCTTTATGTACTGAGTAGGTTGGTTGTCCAAGGCTTCCACGACCGCTTCCGTCTCAATTGAGTCGAAGGCCTTCTTCAAGTCGATAAAGGTGAGACAGAGCGGCATTGTGTACTCTCTTGATACCTCGATGAGAAACAATGTGAATAAGGTCAACCGTGCTGAATCCTTTTCGAAACCCCGCTTGGTCGCATGGCTGTCCTTCATGCAAGACTTTTTCAATCCTACCAATGATCATTCTTGTAAAGAGGTTGTAGATGACGAACAGTAAGCAGAATGGGCGATAGTTGCCGATGTCATGTGGATCTCCCTTTTTATACAACAACACGGTATTACTGGTCTTCCACTGTTTAGGAGCCTTGCATGCCGACAGATAGCGTGTAAAGAGCCCCGCCAGGGTGTTGACGAGTAGTGGAGGAAGTTTCTTCTGGTCTTATTCTGTCGGGACCGGGTGCCGTACGACTTCTTACCGACATGATAGCATGTCCTATTTTGGACGGGAGGACCTCTGGAATGACATGTCCGTCTTCCCCCAGATGGTGAGAGGCAAGTGAACCTGGCTGTCGAAGAGATCAGAGTAGAAGTCGTAGATGATTTTCTCCATTCCCCTTCTCGATGCAATAGTTGTTCCCCTCAGGTTCCGGAAAGCAGTCATCTTCGCGTTGCGACTGGCGAAGTCTCGATGGGCAAAGCGGACGCTTTTCCCCGCCTCTGCAGCTTCAGCTAGCACTTCTGCTCTTTTCTCTAAGTTTTTCCTTTATTGCCCCTCTGCAAAGCCTTACGAGCTCGGAGGTGAGTTTTTGGTTCCCTGCGGCTCGTGCTGCTCCACGCTGGCGTATCAGCTCAAGAGCTTCAAAAGACATGCGTCTCTTGGTGGTTTTAAAACTCTCGGCCTTCTTCGTGCAGTCGTGAAGGTGTTTGGCGAGCCGGTTATTTTCCTTTCTCTCTTTCTTCGGTTACATTCGATGTTGTCCATTGCGGAATCTTCCTAAAAGCCGACTAGCGTAGCGAAGAGATCCCAGTTAATGATAGTTCTTGGATTTCGCTCTCTGAACTTTCTTTCAGTTTCTCTTCCTTCCTTGTGAAGGAAAATCTTCCTCGGAGGAGGCTGATTCCTAAAAAAAAACTAAAAAAAAAAACTTTGGCACAACAGCGAAGTCCGTCAGGCAGAAACTTTTACTAACGATGATGTGGTCTACTTCACTACGGTACCCTCCACCGGGTGACTCCCAAATCCAGCGTAGAGAGAAAGGCTTCTGGAATTGCGAATTCCCATGGATGGTTCGAAGTTGTTCGAAAGAGTCGATGTTCTTTGCCATACTCGTGTTGACGAGGACGCCAACTCCACCAGCATCTCTACTGTCGCATGTTCCTAAGAACAGTTCTTCTCCAGTTTCACATACGGCGTTAAGAGAGTGGCGTCGTCTCATCTGGGTCAGTTCGATTACCTCGTACTTAATCTTCCTGGCTTGCATCAGATTTTCGATGGGCATTTCCGATGCAAGCGTACGTGCGTTATAAGTACAGACCGCCATCCTAGTCGTTTTCCGTTTAGGTAGTCTATATGATTCCTGCAACCTCGTCTTTCCTGGCGCTACCGTACCAAGCTTTCTCCGGAATCAGGAGACTGTTTTCTATTAAGTGACATGCGTAAAATTTTAAAGCCCAGGTTGGGCACGTTGCAAGCCTCTAGTCCCATTGGTTTCTGTGATAACGTTGCATTCTCCCGGAGTGGACTGTGGGGCTTATTTGTTGGAGGTGACTCCAAATCGCCTCCCTTGCACCTCCTGGTCAGTTGCAGGCTTTTGGCCGGACCGACGTGTGGAATACAAGGATGTCATGAGTCAGTCCTGGCTCAGCAGAAACAAGGAGTCCACCCTTGAATCCACCCGCGACTCTGGGCAAGCACAAGGCCGCTTTTGGTCCGCGATTAGCCTCCTATCCGCCACCCGGGGACGCGCCACGCAGCCTCGCGATTAACCGGCTGTGATCCCTCTAGTGAGGGAGATCCGTGGATGCAAATGACATAAGAAGAAAAATATCACATGTACATCACAAACCTTTGCAATTACCATATAAGCGGCAATGAGGAACCCAGTTCGATTAAATCCATGGGTACAGTGGACACCCACAAGTTCTCCAGGATGGTCCTGTACAAAGTACCAATTCTTCTCTGGCTAACAATTAAACCCAACACCAAAAATGTGAAACACCTAAAAATTAATATAAAACAGATGACAACTACCCTTGCGAACCCCTGAACCAGCCGTACAAATCGATCGGTTTCGTCTTGTGTTGGAGATGAACCATGCCCGGCAAGTGGCATTTTGCGGTATATACAACCACGGCTTTCTACCTTCAAGAGAGGACTAAAGAAAAGAAACAAGCTCGTTTGATTTAATTGTTTAAGAAGTTTCGAGCGGAATCATAGATTCGTCAAGTATTTTGTTGATTATAAACAAATAAATAGGATAAATAAGCATCGGTCAGCGTCCCACAATAGATTCATGTTGAAATTATTTATGCAGAAGATCTAGATTCGAAGAAAACCAGATATAAGACCGACTGATTGAAGATATGAGGATCTGATAAAAAGTTTGTAACCATGCAAAGTCTACCTCTTTCACGAAATAATAGCGATCTGTTTTCGTCAGGTCGATCCACAATCCTATTTTCTTTCCTTTTATAGCTGGATGATTGAAAACATCTTCAGGGTGGAACCGCAAGCGTTTTTCGATCTGGTCGTCATATAGAGAACAAAGCGGCGTCTTGAAGGGAAAGAAAAGACCGTCAACGACCTAAAACAGAACTTATGGAGCTGCAACTATTTTGCCCTGCAAAAATGATGCGCAATAAAGGTAGATAACTGCAGGAAACTGACGTAAACGTACAAAGAAAAACCGGAACTCCATGAATAGAGTTTAAAAAAAATTGGGTCTCCTCAAACATACCTATCCCCTAGGCAATAGCAGAGAGGACGCAACTGCAGCGCCTGTTATTGTAATCAACTCATCACTAGCGATAAGTGAAACTCTCCACACATAATCTTTCGACAAAGAAAAAAGAACTAGTATTGAAACACACCTTCCCTGTTTTCGGACAGTGCATCCACCGATCCGGCACACCTATTAGAGCCTTTTCTGGTGTGGGCCCACTCATTCACCTACAAAAATAATATTCGTACAATCTACAATATCAAACGGCTTACAGCTTGCAGGTCGAAGATGTCTGGCTAAAAAGTCTCAAATAAAGTGATAAGTATAGCCTCATGTGACCTTGAGGAATTAAAACAAATAGGAGGACGAAGAAGAGAGACCACTTGGCAGTCTAGCTAGCCAATAAGAATCCACTAACGTATGCAGAAAAGAAATACTTAGGATATCAACGCTATGTTGGGCAATCCTTCCAAAGATTTGAGTTACCACAGTGAGTCGTACAACTATAGGTCTACAACTGCGCAAATTGGTGCTGGAGCGCAATAATTCGAAAGTGTTCGCATGGCAAAGGAAAAGAAAAACTCGTGTGTCTTGCTGTTCGTTAATACAGGCAATTAGTAAAATGTATCAGTTTTTAATGATAGAGCATCCCTGTTGAAAACCCTGCAATACCGAAGTATACAGGCAGATTGGAACCTGTTCACATATGCCGCTTCTCGACAATTTGCATCACTACTATATTGTCACAATAGCCTATACTCCAGCGCTTCTGGTTAAATTACATATATTGTTTGCCTAGTCTAGTTGGTGCTAAGGTAGTTGGGGGCGCCACTCAACACTGGTCCAATCGAACTGTGCTCAAATTGCTGTTAGAGCAAATAAAAAATTGTTCCTTTAGCATAAAAGTCTTCTTAACCTGTCAACCGCAAGTTGCGGAAGGGATGCAGATTCGCCACATCTCAGGTAATTTTCGGATTCGTTGGAAGTAATAGTAATTGTAATTGTAATAGTAATGATCTGACTTATCTATTCACTTACGGTAAGAATGCTTGGAGGATTTGGTGAAGTCGAAGAATTAGCAGTCCACCTTCCTTTTTTCTCATTAGCTTTAGCCTACATGCTATAGATCCTTCAAGCCTGATGCTTACGTTTACTGCCCGACTAACTCAGTTATCCAATTCCAGTAAAGATGTGTCGATTGGTGAACTTTCACCTTCTCAAAGGAAAAAGCCATTTATCAATTAGGGACGATTTTTGTGCTCTATGAACATTTTTGCGCTCAAAAGTACTGTTCTTTTAAAACAATGTTGAGTCCCCCCTCCCCAACTATCTTTGCACCGTTTAGATAACTTTCTATGAGCTAAACATATGCTGTTTTCTTGTATGATTAAATAAGGGAAGCCTGGATAGAAGGTTTTAGGATCGAAGGGTCGATTGAATTTTGTTGAGTTGCTATCTTTATTACTTCGCAGCTTCATATGTGCCATAGATGTTGTCTTCTTCGTTCAATTAAGATTTAATTTTATGAGATTATCATAGAGGTCTTCAAACTTCACGGTTTGACATATTCAGATTTATTGTGCGGTTTTTTCCGTTTAGTTGAGGTTGGTTCTGATGCATTCAAGCGTTTATTTATGATAGTTATATCCAGAAGTGTAGCTATATTTACAAGTAGTTATATCTAGAAGGTTGCTAGAAGAACCGCTAGAAGCTGGAAAACTAGGAATTTAGAAGGAAGTTAAAGGCATCACCCCACGAATCTGAGGTGGTTCAGATTTCAGGTGGAGTATTCATATACGGGGCGGGTGCGGCGCAGTCGGTTAGAGGTCCGATGTAGTCGCACAGTCGAGGGTTCGAAACCGCCCTAGCGCAAACCAAGCCTTTTATCCCTCCGGGGTCGATAAATTGGTACCAGACTTGTCTGGGAGGATAAAAACACTGACTTGATTATCGGCTGGCCCCCGCAAGTCATTGTAAAGGCCAATACGCGTTCCAAAATCTCAACGATTATGAATTCCAGTAAAATACGTGGGCGCATCCCGAGTGGATTGATACACCAGTGACTTTACCCTTTTATTCGTATACGGGATGGGAGACTATGGAGAGGGGATGATTCCGTCCATTTCTTCCTAATTGCCGTAAAAAACAACCCGGAAGATGCGGCGCCACACAAGCCTGGTGCGCTCCAGTCGAACTCCTTGTGGAAAATAGTGCGCCAAAACGCCTGAAGCCGTATCTTCCGGGCCGTTTCTTACATAATCTGCGAACGCGTATACGAATACACCACCTGAAATCCGCACCACCTCAGATTCGTGGAGCGATGCATTTAAGTTTTCAAACGCGCTTCTGGAAATTCTAGTGCGCTGTGTAGCTATTCAATAGTGAAGAGAATATCTTAGGTTCAGAAAGTAAGAAGAGGACTATCGTAAAATGACTGAAACAGTTATATCTAATGGCAACAGAGAGCAAAATTCCCTCGATTTCATTATTTTATGCGTATCTCGCATTTTTAAAAACCAACACTACTCTCACAATCAGTGAGGATGTTTAGATTCACTTCAAAGGGAGTATGTCTAGTCTGAATGCAGTTCACAGAAGAAACACAAGCTCTGGTAACGATTTTTGATGTCGCTAGTTGCATTCGAGTTGTGAATCTTTGTTGCATGGTGAAGCTGCATAATCACGTTGAAGTACAGATACTGTATTGTTTCGATGTGCGGATAGGGAGTGATCGCAGTTGAGGCGTCAGGATTTTCTGCTTCGACTGGCTAACGCTAAAAGAGGACGAGGATGTCCAGTGGCAGAGCACTGGAGTGAGACGTCCAGGCCAGCGGAACATCGATCAGCTGTCACAAGTTTACAGATATGTAGAAGAACATAAAGTTAGATGGCTTAATTTCTGAATGAGATGCGATCATTACGAGCGACCAATGCACGGCAGTTCGACGTAAGCGGTAGCACAGATAAACACGATCAGTCGCTGGACAGCCCGTCTTATTTGGACTCGAGCACGCAAGCGTTCGATAGTGGCTCCAAATGAATGCATTGTAGGGTCGGATTAGAACGACCTGGCTGCCCTCAAAGTGGAGGAACGAGCTGTTTGGACGGACCTGGGACCTTCACTAGCGTCTCTCGAATGCAGCAATGAGTGGAGTTCGCAGGGTTCTCCTCGCCCTCTCCGAGTTTCAGCTGTTTCTGACACATCCATGTGTACAATTGAGTTACAGAATTCTTTGCTGGATAGTTTATCTGCGTAGTATTGCCTGAGGTGCGGTCGTTTCCAATCGACAACAAGACATTTCAACACTAATAACCGTACACATCAGTCGAGATGTGGAGGTTTAAAATAAAGTCACCGGCGCATCAATCCGCTTGAGATACGCCAACGCGTTCATCTGGAATTAGTAATCGTTGAGGTTTCGGAACGAGTACTGGTCTATACAATGACTTGTGGGGGCCAGCCGATGATCAAGTCAGTGTTTTTATCCTCCCAGACAAGTCTGGTACCAATTTATCGACCTCGGAGGGATGAAAGGCTTGGTTTGCACTAGGGTGGTTTCGAACTCTTGACCGTGTAGCTACAACAGACCTCTAACCGACGGCACCACACCTGTCCCTGTGGAGGTTTATAGAAAACTATCGAACGGTTTATAGTAAACTATAAAACGTAAATTTTTATCTGTCCAGCCCGATCAGCGATTCTTTATTCTGCTCCCCGTTACTGTGTGTTTTGCCTTCTTTCTATCTCTGCATCACTCGACGTTTAGGAAATGGAAAAAATTTTAGGAATATTGTTTCAAATTGTTCATTAGCACCCAGTGGAAGCTCAAGTCCACGTGTCCCTATTTTTCACGACTATTGGGAAGAATTGAGCGAATCCACCTGGAATCCCGGAATCTACAACTCCATCTCTAGCTTTTGCGGGTTCCCTCACGTAAGATTCGTTGTATGCTGAATGTAATAGATCGGATCGTAAGGATTGTTGAAGACGCGTTTTGTTGGCGCAGATAAGAAGTTCCTTCTTCGAAATCTTTTAGAGAGGGAAATAATAATACATTAAATAATACTGCAATTCTAATGTAAGAGAACTGCTCATTTCCCCTGTCATAACCTCTTTAATTTTTTTGCATTCGTTCGAAAGAGTTGAATATTGAACCAACGAAGGGACACGAATTGTCTAAAAAGCAGTAAACATTCCTCGTACATAGAACTGTCACGGTCTGTTTTAAAATGCTAACAATCTTGGGCAACCTTTTCGCACTACACCTACCCAGCACCCTATCATTTGATCTGTGAGAATTTCCACGAATACGCAAAAGATGTAATTCGAAGGCACGTTCATTCTCAAATAGCTCTCCTTGCAAGAGGGTAAGGTTATGAGCTTACCCTCGGCTTCTGATTCCTCTTTCCACACGTACACAACGTCAACAGTTGTGCCGAAGCAGTCAAAAGTACAAGTTGTTATCAATCACAAAGTCATCTGAGAGACTAAGAGTAAGATACGCATTCAGGACGAAACACATCGTGTTCGAACACCGCAACCGACACGATTGGAAAGAGCGAAGCGGGCGATCGAAGTCTTGGAAGTGAGTGCCAACGATTCTTCCACCATCAAAGAACTACTGAATTTCCGATAATTTCGGGAAGAAAAATTCCCAACTGATTCGAGGACATCACTTCAAAGTATAGCCAACTAAAAAAAACAAGCAAGGATCCTCGATTGATACCAAATCACTAGAATATAGGCAAACGCCTACATTAGACTCGTTGTGCACCGTCCATCCCAAATTTTGGATTTGACTATGTTTCTGTTTTCATCTTGTTAGAATGGCAACCTGCACAACAAGGGCGTTTCGGAGCGAGGCAACAAAGGAAGGGGTATTTATATTTCCAGAGGCGTCTTGAAGAGAATAAACGTGTCCGCGAGAGGGTCACTCAAATAGAGGCGAAGCTAGATCAAATCAACAAAGAAATGGACACTGCGTATATAAAGGTTAACATTCATAATAATACTGTTAATATCTATCTAAATTGTAGCAACGCTTTAGTCATTTTGCTCTTCTGACTTTCTGCTTATCATGAAACACAAATTGCTGCACCGATGGCTGCGATTGCGGTCTGATGTTACGAGTATAGTCGAGTCAAAATGATGCATTGAGCTCAGTGCACTTGCGTAAGCGGTTCGACGGAGCGTAGCGGTTGGAATGGGTGGGGAACCCTTGCTAGCACCACTTATCGTTGCTCCACCTCGTTCCTAATCGAACCGATTCGAGCTTGCTCTTGCGTAGCCGAGATTCATGTCGTTTTGACCCAACTACATTTCTGTGGTGAAAAGATAATCAACGGAAATTTAACAACACAACAACACAGTCTACACCCATCTAAGTATTACTCGTTTAAAAGAGGCGTCTCACGAAACTGACGACGGTGAGGTCTCTGAGGGCAGATATAGGGTATAGAGGAGAAGATTGCGAGTGTGAGCGTGTCCCTGCTCAAATCCCCTTGATCGTCCTGAAAAACGGCGTGGGAACGCAATCTTTGTGCAAGCTCCGGCTCGCTCAGCAAGCTATTCATTGGTTTCACTTGAATAGGCTGATGAGAAGACGTCACTGATTTTCGAGCAGTTGCTCATGATGCGGTGCGTGCACAGTTGTGGCACGTTTTCATGTACCTCGTAGGAAGAAACACCGTTCCCCAAACCGTTTTTAGGTCGATTAGGGAGGATTGACTGAGGTAACTCTCACATTCCTAAGCTATCCCCCAAATTCTATATGTGCCCACAAAGTCAACAACTTCGTTTATCTCTATCTTCGACCTATCTTTAAATTCAAAATTTTAAATGTTGGATAGGTTGTTATCGTAATCGACTGAGCTGCCACTGGGCCACACCTCTGGATACATCTGTATGCTGTTTGTTTCCATTTCAGATCAAAGATGAACTCATGTTAGCTGAACTTGGTCGACAGCAAACCGGTTCGGAGAGGTCGTTCTCCAATGCCACTACAGTATACGGCACTGACTATTTGGAGAAGTAGATCTTTACAATACGTGCACATGGGAGATAAAACCGTTGAAAATTCAACGTTAAGGTCTCAACTAACGCCGCCATCATCCATACCTGCACCGCGACACATTGATGCATCGCTGGAACAACGATTAAGTGGCATGGAAACGTCTCTGAAACGACTCGACAACATCGAAAGCGCTCTGACAAAGTCAGTTCGCAAGCACACACTAAAAATTCGTCGAATTATGTGTGCAAAGCCGTAAATTGTCTATTTCAGACTCACCTCTCGTTTGGGTGCTTCCACTACAAAGACACCATCGACTTATACTGCCACCAAATCAAATGGAGATGTTTACGGATGTCACGAGATCAGCGAAATATTTAGTCAGGTGGGTCGAGAAGACAAAATAGTCCTTCGAATCTGTTTTTGGGAATGTCGCGGTTAAATTAGGCTCTGACACCCAAAAATTGAAATAAGTCGTATCAGTATCAGTTTCAGAAGAATCTGTTTGTCTCGCTAATTAAGATATGCTGCCATTATCATTTTTATTCCTACATGAATCTGTTGTATGGCATACACAAAAAAGAGACGCTGTTACTTCATACATTTTGCATTCTCACGAACCGAGGCCGTGATGTCGAACGGAGCCCAGAACCATCTTCTGAAGAGTGATGGACGAAATCCTAGCACCATTTATCCTGTTCTCATCCTATGCAAAAAGGCTCTCACACTGCTGAAGTTCCAGACACAAGCGGAGTTACAAAGAGCTCGTCTAGCCATCTCACGGATGCTCTCAATGCCTCCAGTATATTCTAAGATGCAGAACGCAAACGTATCCGAATGCATTCGAGACCGTAGTGAACTCGACATGCTAGCGAAAATGATCGACCGCTTCCTCATAAAGCTCAGAAATTCTGTAAGAAAATCCAGCACATTTCTGTCAATGCTACTCTCAATGATCTTTAGAAATCATTCCAGAAAAATGCTTATCAAAATGCCTGCGGTGACGCCAGCAACTGCATAGTGTGTAGTATGGGGACAACTTCAAAAACTTCCCGATGTTCTTTTTACTAACACGAAAACTTAGTGGTCATCGTAGCAAAGAACCAATACATACTTTCATCCTCTGTTCATACATTGTCTTCATATCTAATAAATTTTCAAAGTATATTTTATTACTATGTATACCATTTCCAAGTATTATATCATTATATACACATACATATTCAGGTTAGTTGCCCAGGTTTGGAGTTCATTATATCACTAGGAAATCCATCAACAATAAAGGTTTGATACTTTTCTTGCACCAGTTGTGTAAGTGCGGCTTCCGAGTCTTGTTCACGATTTAAAAATGAAACTGTTATGTCCACAATGGCTTCCATCGCAGTTTCTGGCTGAAATCAAGTCAGATAAACTTAGGCTAAGTGATTTCATGACAAAGGAATATGTAACTAATAATATATGATATATGCAGCTGGGTGATGCGGAGTCTCGCCCAAAACAAATGGTTACGACAGAAGCGGAACATTTAAGATCTCACGGGTGTTTCTCCGTGTAACTTCATCCTCCGTCCTATGAATGAATTGACTAGGAATGGGAAGTCGGTAAAAGTCTGATGCTCAGCATCTCTGGAAATTAAAATTATTAACTCTTTAAAAACCTAATCATTGCTAATGTTGAAAACGTACTTCAAAGTGAACATTGGTTTTTCAGCTACATTCCGTAACTTTCCCATTCGTTCCAAATTTTCTGGGTACTGCCATCTTCCAGCGTTCAAAAACAATGTAGGTTGTGTAGCTCGTTCATAGTGGCCTGAATCGAGTGGGTAAAGCCATCCATCCAGCACTATCGCTGCCTAGAATGAGAGGCAGAACTTGAACACATTACATGTTATTAATAAAAGTTTTAGAATTACCTGGAAATCTGTGGAAAAGGCCGTGGCCGCTACTGCAGTAGCGCCACCAAATGAATGTCCAGCAACAAACGCTCGAGAAAGATTCAGTCTGCCCTAAAATCCTTCAAAAATTTGACTTCTAACAAAAGTAAAAGAACAAAGCAAACCACACACCTTGAATTGAAGCCAGTCCATATCTTTCCCCATCACGACGTTATCAACATGCAGCTGGCCGAGATTAATCTCTTCCAGGACATGAAGTGCCTTCACACACTCAGAAACCCGTTTGTTTAACTGAAACATGAAATGCAGCTTCGGGATGTAATCTTCGAATATTTATTTATTTGTTTCGAGGGTGATATTTAATGAACGACGGCCAGCACACGAAACAAACCAACCGAACATTAGCACTGCAAACTCCCTTATATGAGTACTAATTTCAGTTTCTCTTACTGATCCTCCTTTTCCGGAGGCGTCAAATACATTTATATTTTGACAAAAGCAGATACTTTCAAAGAAAAAGGATAGGGTTGAGAATATAGATGCGATTGTCTTGGCCGGTGCTCTGAGCTCCTTCACTTTTGGACGGTTGGGACCCCGCACTCCAGCTGTAGCCTATAAGCTAAAACCCCTTCAACTGAGGACAGTTCGGCTCCCGACTATTGCGCCTATGGTTGAGAAGTTCGACAATTACCTGACAGTCCAGTAAAATAACAAAAAGTGCAAGTGGAAAGAAATGCTTACAAATAGAAAAGAAGAGGTATAAAAAAGAACAAGACAATGAAAACAAGTAGACTTCCGACGTCATTTATTTTCCTACCTGCTGATTCCTTATTTTGAACATGCGTTTGTCATCCTTATCAACAAGTCGTATTTGGAACTGACGTTCCTTGAGACGACCAGAAATAGGATCTGGATTCAATTTGTACGTCCAACATGCAGAATAATCACTTGAAAAAAACGGAATTTTTGAATGTTATATTTAGGAAGGGACATTATTTGCTCACAAACCTATGTTCAATGGCCCCAACAATAAAGCCGCAAGAGGCTAAAGAAGCACAAAATGTGGAATAGAAGTGACGGCAACCCGATAACCCATGTGAAAATATAACAACTGGAAACGATGTGTCTTTGATTGAATGATTTGATCCATTGGAAATAGGATGAGAAGAGCGAGCCAATGTTTGCTGCCAAAGCGCAGCTGTTCTAGAAATATTCGTTAGTAACGAAAACAAAGTTAGTTCAACGAGGTCAACAATCAAATAAGTAGATGTATTGACGCGAACTACACCTTGTTTCTCCAATAATCCAGTTGAAAACAAATTGTAAACGCCCAGCAGATTGTTTCATATAAGTGGCAAGCCCATTCACGTACTCTGTTCGACTAAGCCAGAGAGGATGCTCAGAAGATATCGACTGTCGGTTAGGATCCTACAATAAAATGTAGTTTGTAGACAGGAATAAGAACGAATGTCACTTGCAACCATGCTATTCTTACAGAATCAAAAATTGGTGTAGGTACGAGAAAAATGACAATAAGCTTGTTAAGAAAAACAAATGTTAGAAGAAGCAACCGAAACATTAGTAGAAATATCTTACGTTTTTATCAGTAGGATAGTATAATCGCATAAAAACACCCGTATCACCATCATGTTTGTCAGCGATCATCAAATCTGCACATCCTGCTCCATAATTACCAGACACAGGAAGGGGTAAGACAGAATAACGTCCGGCGTACGACCATATTGCACCCATTGAGCATTGGACCTACGAACAAACTGTTCGGTTATTCTTCAAATGACAAGAGTGAGATGCCCAGTTTCTTGTCTATTATGAACATTAGAACAGACTTAAAAGCAGGATAAATAGGACTAGAAGAATAGATAAAATTTAAAGAAACGTCATATATATATATATATATATATATATATATATATTCGTAAGTGTATATGAAGAGAAAGAGGTGAACAGTGAGTTTAAAAATGTTTGGCGCAGTTGGAGTGAAATTTAAAAATAAAGTGTTCTATATGTGTAATGCAATAACACTGTAGCAATCATGTATTGCAATGCTAATATTGGAATTGGATGAAATAAAATCGCAACTGCATACTACAAAAACGTACAAATTTAGTCCAAATAAATAAATGGCCGGGTAGATATCGTGAGATAATAGTAGTCAAGTAGAATCAACCTGAGGCTCGGTGCAATTGCATATGCGACTGCGCTCGAAACAGCGCAGAGTTGGCGGCTTCGATGGCGGTGGGACAATTGCTACTTCTCTCCCGTTTCGAGCGCAACGGCACTGAGTTTCAACTCGACTATGATCGTAGGGATTCTAAAATCCTAGATTTGAAAGAAAATTGAGCCATTCAAGACGTCTTTCTGCATTTTTTACTTCACACACTGAAAACGAACATCACCATATAAGTTTAATCGGTGGACGGTTATCAAAAAAAAAGAAAGAAAGAAAACAGTCGAAACTGTTCCTCGCTTCTGGTCTATGCATTTTTTTGAAGTGTACTCAGACTGAAATTTTACAATACGTTATTGTTATTGTCGTGTACTAAATCTGAAATTACTCCGAGAGAGATTTCAGCGTTCTTAACGTCGATCTCTTCCACTGCCTTCCTCAACTACATTAGCACCGATTTCGCTTAACGAAACGTATTTCTTTATCAAGAAAAAAGAGGTATCACTACAACTACGTCTGCTTGCCTTTTTTCGCTGTATGACGCGTTTATGAAGGTTCACGGAGAGAAATTTCTACTTCTTTAAGCTGCAATTTGATTATACAGTGGGTTTCAAAAGCAGTATCCACCCTGAACTTGACGACTTCGGGTTTCTCGCTCATTCATACTGAACCAAAATAGTTTCATTAGATTCCTCGTGATCAATAATAATTAGCAACGTGTTTTCGTGGTAAAAAAGGATTTCGTCTCAAATGAGAATGGGACTTTTTTGAAAAACTTTTCTTTTTGTCTCATAAGTATGTATACATTAGGAAGGAAATGAATTTTTATTGAACTTCAATAGTCAATTGTGGCACCATTATTTCTAATCACATCAACCAGCCTATTATCTTATTATATGAAACTGTTGAAGAGGTTTTGGATCACGTTGTTGTAGATGCTTCCCCATGCATTTGGTATCGCTGCCTTCGGCTCTACAACGGTACTGGATTGTTTGTTGTTCGAGTAGACATGTCGAACCACTATCTCCCACATGTTCTCCACAGGGTTACAGTCAGGAGAACACGCCGGAGAGTCTATTACTTGAATGTGCAGTCGCTGAAGCCAACCCTTGGTGGTTCTCGGCTCATGAACTGCAACGTTGCCTTGTTGCAGAACGTGTGCCGGCCGTTTTCTAACTCTCAAAAAGGGGAGAAGGCTGGTTTTACGCAGGTCTCTCCAACAAAGTCGATATCCATCCGGACATCCAGATCGAAGTTTTTCTCGTCCGCGAAGATGACCTGAAACTACAAGCTACTATAACCTACGTCGTCGATGTTACCAGAAAAACCCAGGTTGTCCCACTGTGCGCCCATACTCTTTCGTGCAAATTCTAATCTCGCCTGCTTATGAAATTCGGTAGGATGATGGGCTTTCTGCTTGTTTGCTTATGTTCTGATTTGACCGGATGAGCCGCCAAATTGTTGGCCTTGAGACCGAATTTGGTCGACAGTCCACGTCGAGTTCGATGCCAAGCGGGCAATCATTCGGTGATCCTTAATTGAAAGCACATGAGGACGGTCAGAAACAAGTGCAGATCGGTAGCCATGAGGATTGTGGAGGCAACGGTTGACGCATCCATGCGAACGACCGATCTGACGAGCAATTTCTCGGTATGTCAACCCAGCATCCTTGAGGGCGCGGATTTGAGCTTGTTCCACGGTGGAGAGCACAGTTCCGCGAATCGTCATTGACCAGATCTTTACCGTTATAATGAAGACCAGATCAAACTGGTTGACAGGACAGGATTTTCCCGCCGAAAAAAATGCACACTTTTCAAGAGAAAGACTTCAACTCGCTGGAAATCTCGGGGTGGATACATACTTTTGAAACGAACAAATTTTTCAAAAAAAAAGTTCCATTCTCGTTTGAGAAGAAAACTTTTTCGAAAAGACGTTGCTAATTATTATCGATCACGAGGAATCTAATGAGACTATTTCGGTTTCGTAGAGATGAGCGAAAAACGTAAAATCGTCAAATTCAGGGCGGATACATACTTTTGAAACACACTGTATTCATTTGTGAGCCAATGGAAAAATCAATAGGAAATCACACATGAACCGTATTGCTATAATAGATAGAAGGGGCACAATACCCGCTGTGCTTATCACACTATTCTCAAGTGGTCAACGCGTTGTTGATGTTGACAAGCGTTGTAAGGGAATCGATTTGTTTCTTGAGAAGCTAGACCTCAATAATCGACCTCTAGTTGTTTTCAAGGTGTCAATTCACTGGGAAATTGGAACTCGAAAAGTCTGAGAACAGTGTATTTTGATGCAGTTATCAATCCTCATTTTGGATACTGAAGTACGTAAATTTAAAAAAAATTAATATTAGTCTAAGTGATTACCAATAGGGACGTGTAAAAGAAAAAACAAGATGCATATAATCGCAGCTCCAACCACAATTCATTAAGATATAAGCAAAAAGGAGTCACGACAGGAAACGTGTAAAAGTGTGTTTCATATGCAAAACAGAATGAACTATTTATTCCTGGTTGTTCCTTAAGAGGAAACTTCCAAAACTAGAAAACACTTCTTCCTTCATGAAATGCGCCAAATGAAATGTACAACTGGAAAACAATGGATGAAAGAGGATCTCATGCATACCTGAATCAGGACACCTTATAGGTACCGAATCAGCCTCAATTTCCCGGTTATATGCGTTCCTGCACGTTCATCACATGAAGAGTGAACTCCAAAAATCAGAGTGAAATCAGAACGGAACTACACCGTTTGATCAAGAAAAAGGCGACAACGAATCAGCTGTTGTCTGGCCGATAACACTTGTGTAACTACGGACTATTCCAGATGGCGCAATTGCAAGCAAAACCAGACCGTGGCAAGGCTAAGAATTCAAATTCGAATCTACAATGGGGTCAAAACGACACGAAGCACGAACGCAACTGCACCGATCTTGATGTCGTTTTGACCCGATTATATATGATGTAGTTAGAGGTGTGCCACTGTACTATCCATCACATTCGTACAAAATATATGATCGAAACCACTTCGTATTCCTTGTTCTCTAGTTTATTTCTTAGAATTCTTCTGGATTTATTCCCTATTTCAAAGTTCTTCAACGGCTTTTTCGTGTCCGATTATTTTTGCAATATTTCTAGTTCCCCGCACTTTTGCTTACTATTTTGGTCGTTTCAATCTGCACGGTGTCATCGGTGAATGAATGAATGCACGAATGGATGGATGAATGAATGAGTGAAAGGATGAGTAAACAAATAGATAAAAGGACTGGAATTGCGGGCGGATTACTTGTTCATATGTATGGTGGGGTCAAAACGACGTGAAGCACGTACGCAACTGCGTACGCGACTTCTCTCGAAGCGCTTCGGCGGAGCGTAGTGCCTAGGAGCATGGTGAAATTCTTGCTGGCACCATCCATCGTTGCAGTTTGCGACGGTCCCACCTCAGCTCCAACTGCTGCCCCCACCGCGCCGTTTCGAGCATGTACGCAAACGCACCGCAACTACATTCGTGATTCATGCGTTTTGACCAGATTGTACATTACTAGAAATTTAAACGCTTTATGATCTGAGGACACAGACTTCTCTAAGAATGCGCAACCGCTTCACAACTACCCCGAGGGCAATAAACCTGATATGCACACGAAAAAGAAGAAACTGTACTAGACCTTAGTGTGTTTCTACGGTGTAGAGTAGCGATTTTAAAAAAGCTTAGTATTTCGAGATACTTTCAAGCTGTTGTTTGTTTAATCTAGTGGTTCTTCACACAACTCTACCACAAGGCTACGAATTTTGGGGCTTGAATTGGAGCGTAATATTGTGCCAGGACGGGTCAGAAATAGTGAGAACACGCAAAGAAATGATGCAGAAATGGTGGCAGTGCAATCTATGGTCTCTAATCAAAAATTTTTATTTCATCCTCAATCACAGGAAAATCATTGTTATCAAAAATCCTCACTGCTCGTGACTCATCCAAATGGCTGTTGACGAAAACAAGGATCCAGGTAAAAGGCATGATATCAGATCTAAGTAAAGGATAGATATCGATCAACAAAGATCTCCGTTGTCAACTAAACAGCGATGAACACCACATTCTGGCGGCGTTAATCGCTGCACAATGAAATGAGCACATCAACGCCTGGAAGTCGTTTCAGGACGTAAATAATTCAGTCACGCAAGCGTTAGCGTGCGTTACCAATGAACGAGACGCGTCGTATAGATGAGAAATTACGAGGCGCTCGCGTTCTTTGTGGACTCCAGGAAAGCTGCGAGTTTTTTTTTTAAAGAAACACTATTATTAACCTCTTCAAGTTCCGCTTTTCTTTTTTTGAACACCAAAAGGGCTAATATTTACTAGAAATGGTGGAACATCCTATTGAAGTATGGAGAAAAAAACATTTGGAAGAAAATTTAATGTATTATGCAAACGTAAATGAGAGAAATACGGATAATAAAGAGAATCATCTTAAAAGAAAACCCTATAGACCAAAGCAGAACGAATTTGGAAAATAAAAAAAAAAGTATGTGAAGGCATCGTGGGAGAAAGTTTGCTGAGTTAATAGATATTAAACTCGTCAAAGAGACTGGAGTAATTTTGCGCCGGAGCGTAGTCGAAGTAATGCTACTGAAAGGCGAAAAGCAGCAGCTAGTAGAACTCCCAACGGACAGCATTAGAAAGTGTGCTTTATGTCCAAATGTCACATTGAGCAGCAAAACTCCCTCCGTCGATTGTCGCATGGAAAAAAAGAGCAGCCGTGGACGAGCGATATGACCAGGAGATCCGAGGAAGCAAAAGGGAGATAAAAAGATTTCAATGAGAAATCGTATCTGTTCGTTGAGCAGCTGCAGACGCACCTAATGAGAATGCATTCATCCTGAATGCGTGAATACCCGTATCGCATGTTCGGCCATCGTTCTTTTCCAGCCATTCACTGCGACAACAAAAATAATTGAATGCCCTCTAATGAGAGTTGAAACAGAAAACAATTCTCGTCAATCGTATATTTCCATTAGCTCCCATCGTCATAATGAAAAAGCTGAATTCTAATGAGATCGTTTTCATCAGAACGGAAAATAATCCGCATATATTTTCTGTTTGTTTCTGTTTTCTGAATAAATTGTTTCTGGTTTAGGACCAATAGCAGCTAAGTTTTCGGAAACTTCAAGAGGGAGAGTTCCTTATTTTATTAAAAAGAATTTTTTCGCTTCTTCAAAAACCTTTTTCACGTTCTACTTCACTAGCACTGTAGCCACAAGCAATATTTTCAGTGATTTCTATAACGGTAGATTCTAAGAGTCTTGGTCAAGCTCAGTCAGTAGATATCACAAATCAATTCTTGACCAGATACAATGACGAGGATCACGTTGAGGCGAGCTATGAAGGATGAAGAAAAAAAACTCGCATAGGTTTATTTTTTAAGTTTTCCGGAGAAGAACAGCAGTGCCTACTATGATTTCACCTTCTTATTCCAATTTCTTCTCAGTCTCGTCAAATGCTGAGGATCTTCAAAGGTGGGCGATCATAAATTATTTTTCGATTCGCTTGGATTTCAGGAGGAATGAGCGATATATTTTAATAAGTTCTAAAACTCTAATTTCACCTCATTTACTTTTTTTTCCGAAAAAGGTGCAGGATTTTCATGACACAAGTGGCATGAAACCATGACTAAGCGGAGTAAGGTAAAAACGAAGCACGGTAGCGGTTAGAAATTAGGTATGACAGCACTGCTTGCTGTATTTCGCAGTGACTCCTCTCCGATTCCAACCTCTTTCTCCTACGCGATAAAGCGAACAGTGGAAAAGCACATATAATCGTCTATGTGCCCGTATTTGATGATCGTGATCGCAACTCGTCCACAGCGATTCACTCAAGTCAAGGCGTTGATAATAGCAACGATATTAATTTCAAAAATAACCTGAATATCATGCAAGCATGATTTATGGATCAGAAATCAAGGATCTCTTCATAACATTCCCTTTTCCTGCCCGACACATACACCCTTTGCCCCTCTCCCCCTCCCCTGCTCTAATCGAACGTCGGGATAACACGACTGGGGTTGACTAAATGTTGTTAAAAAAATTGTGGATAAGTTATATAAATTATATTACTAGAAAATTAAGATGAACTGAGATGAAGATTAAAATTTAGAAAATCTAGAATTAAGATAAGATCAATAATTTTGCATTCTAGAAGAAATCGTTCGGCTGAAGTAGTCTGGTGATGTTATATGGATTTCAAAAGAAAACACGTGATAATTTCTGCACTCATCAGTAGCGGGAAAGAAATTGAGTGAAGTGTAGTTGAGGGTGGCACTCAATCGCGCCCTTATTTCTGGATGTGCATTAGTCTTAGAGGATCTATGTCATGTAAGGTAAAGTTACCTAAAAATAACAAGGAAGATAGATTTCTTATCCTATTTCAGGGCTTCCTGAAATAAGATCACAGCTACATTTTTCCCAAGATAATTTCACGGAAGTAGGAAAATTAGTTTCAAAGTGGAAGTTTCCAAGTAAAATCGCAGTAGAGGGTAAATTTAGACACAAATGAGGCGTTACAAACTTTAATAATCATAGCAGCAAGGAAAATCTGGACAACTTTGCGTAGGGGAGGTCCTCTGACAAAATACTTTAATTTTCCGGAAGAGTGCTAATCCTTGTTCTTCTCATTTGTTTGTTTTTTCTTCTGGAGTGCCCCCTATATTGAAGCCAATAGGGCTGAAACAACGCGTCATATAAGCAGTTTTGTGCTGCAGTACAGTGTCTCTGCAAATCGTAGCAAGAAAGGAAAAAATTCTTATTTCTTGTCCTCTTGAAATACTGCAAATAATTCAAAGTTTCAAAGATGTCAGTTTCTTTAAGTACTTTAAATACAAATAAATATAATTCTTCGTTCCCACTGCTAATATCTTTGAGAAATATCAGAGAATTACAGAGGAAATATTGAGAAAAATATACTTGGATGTAGTTACGCATACACGAAATCTGATTGCTATCTGCTCGCCATTTGAGTGTATTACTGCACATATTTATATAGGCTCCGGCCACGTACGAGCTGTAAAACGTGAACAGTTATATGACCGAAGTTGCCCAAATATTGCAGACCTAAGTGGATCAAATGCCCAGAGGGAACATAGAGTCGTTGATAACAACCCTCCGTTTCGTACGCTCAACTCCCGGACATTGAGGTGCTTGGGTCATTCGGTGTCGATAGGCAGCTGATATCGTGGATGACGTCATAGCAATAATTCATGCACCTGGAATTTTTGCGGCAGCGACAATATATGGTTCAACAGCTGCTTGAGCCGAAATTTTTGCAAAATTGAAAATACAACTGGGATTTGTTCATAGCATGTAATTAATGCAGTAGTCTTCTTTCCAACTATTAACTCGGGACGTCGAATCTCGCAAGCTATGGAACAGTGACGGACGGATTCAGTGCGAACTCTTGCTGGAGAACGACCGAAGTTGCCCAAGAGGAGGTTGGACAGAACCATCCTTAAGGACGGCACGCGTCCGCCGAGAGCAATCGCATCAGAGAATAATAGCAGCCCGCTGGCTAGGTTAAGTAAGTCAATCTTGCAAGTGAAGTAGTGCATTTTTATCCTTTCAAATGCAAATGGTGGACAACAGTAGTCTTTGACAGCAGTGTTTTTTTTTAAGAATGATGAACACTATGATTGTTACAGAGTGGACTCAGATCCAGAAATAAGGATTGTTCAGGTGAGAACAAGATATGAATGTTAGGACATTGCCATCGATAAGCACTAGAATTCAATTACGACCAAAAAGCTGAACACGACCGCAGGCGAATACACAGGTTTCTATGTTTAGTTTGTGACTGATGTACATTAAAGGAAGGCGGATATCCGACCAAGAGATATTCTGGAAAGAATACTGCGCTCATGGCAGTAAATTTGAGTGGTCGCTAAATTAATTGCACGAAATGCCACATACAACAATGTCAACAAAACCTCCACGTAAAATGCAGATAATGGTATATTACTTGTAGTTACAGTATTTACTGTTTTTTTTTAAATAAAGTGTTGTAATAAGTTTATTACAATGATTTAATGGAACTAATTTGCATCTCTAGATTTTAATAAGATGTAGCTCGGAATTCAGTTAGTTTTTCAAATTTTTCTGAGAGGAAAAATATGGAATGGTAGTCACTCCAACAAGTACGGTTTTTTTTTCTGGTAAGGTACTTATTGAAACAAATAAAAAGTAAGTAAACAAACAAGCAATCGAATAAGAGTGTTCATGCCACAATAAACAAATAAGTAATGCAACACAATAAATTACAATGAGTAAACAAACGAATGGTTAGATATTGTCACTATGAAGGAACTACGTATAGTTTATTGTAGCGCTAGGAGATTCGATCGGATTCGGAGAATGAGCGCTTGGATAGGCGTCGGTTGACAAGTACGACCGACCAGGATATCAGAATACACCAGGGACTGAATTGCCGTCTCTTTTGAAAGAAAAGCGAAAGAACGCACGAAATCACCGACAATGACGAAGCGATAAAATTGCGACGCGATGCGCTTTTCCCGATGATTTTCCCGATATAGGACGACCGAGGATTGTTTTGACATATGTAGACATGTCCTTACGCTTGTGAAACTTAGGTAAGTGCTGGAGGAAATTGAGGATTCCCATAGGTATTCCATACGGTTACATGCAGCGAAGCAATAGAAATATGTATGAGCGTGGAAGGATCCAATAAAACTGGTCTAACTCAAGAAGGAACGAGTAGCCGAGAATTGAACGTAACTCTCCTTTCTATATTCTCCGTTGGTTCTGAGTAGGATTAAAGCAAAGACTTTTCCGGATTTTTAAAGATTTGTGCAATTAATACTTTCGTACTGATAATTGGATGGAAAATTACAGAGTATCTTCCTTATTTTTTAAGTAAAGATTTTCTGCGAGGTTCTATCGCGTAACCTCAAGCAAAATCCAGATTTCTTCCAGTTTACACTTACATCACGAGGCACAGGGTTTTCACCGGCCTTCATTTCTATTTCTGCCTGGGTGGCAGCGATGGACGAGAGAATAGAAGAGTGAGAAATTGTGTGGTGGGCATGCACTGCGTACCAATCTAAAACTACAAAGTTTCTTTGAAGGCTCACAGTTCTGATTTAGTTCAACTACAAAAAATTGCTTCGTGACTATTTGTTGCTGTTACTGTTCATTACTAATTATTTATTAATATTATATGTAAAAATGTTAAGATTATCTTTGGGAAATAATGTAAAGCTAGCACTCACATATAAGAGTTTGATTCTATTTTTCGTTCGTATTTTTCTATGTCTCTCGATTGCTAAGAATTCTCCCTGGATTGAAATAGGCTATAGTGCTAACTACTATCTATTTCACTCATTTTCTGAATTTCCATGCAAGAATGAGAAAAACTAAGCGCGCACGAGATCCGAGAAACTTGATAAATTTTTCTAAGCTGTGGTCACGTCATACTTACGGCAATATTGCTGACCCGCTTCTCCACATTATCCCGGCATTTTTTTGAGTCACTTTAAAATTTTCCAGATTCATAGTTGCGCAGAATAGATGCCGTCAAACCACACGTAAAAAAAACTAAAACAACCTCTGAAAATATTTATTTATTTGTTTGTTTAAAAATGTTTTAATATTCCAGACAATTTTTAGTGACTGTCGGGAACAAGCATCACTATGCGAAGTTGATAGCGAAATCAAAAAAAAAAAAACGAAAGGAAAGCATTACTGTCCGTTATATACGAGGCAAAATAGTGATAGTCACTCGGCTTTATCATTTCAACTCCAAAAATCTAATCGTCGCACGGGCAACAAAAATACGAATATGAATTTCATCATTTGAAAAAACGCTGGATAATTTAATTTAAAAAAGACGGAAGGTAGACATCATTGCTGCTTAGGCTAAAAAGAAAGGATCAAGCACTCGCTGACACCAAAAATCAGTGTTCGCCAGTGCGTTGTTTACACGAGTTCTCGTAGCGAGTGCACACAGCTGGTCAACGGGCATAAAGAAGCGCGAAAAGAATGACTCTATGCCATATTACTCAGACAGCAGTGAGTTTTGACCTTATTCCTCCATGGGTTTTATTCTACCTGGTTATAAGAGTGAAATCGTATATAGATCAGAGAAAATTCCTTTCATTGTGAAGAAACATTCAAGTGTAAGCAGTCGAGCGGAAATAGAAACGCTCTATTTTCCCGAGCAATTTCTTCGTTCTGATCGCCAGACTTCTTTTTCCATTTCGTGCTTATGTAAATTAACTGAAAGATAATCTCAGTATAAACAAACGACGCCGCAAATGCACGGACGGCCGACAATTTTTCCAACTAAACTATGAGGGTGGCAAATTTCTAATTTATTTTTGTATTTCAAGAATATTTTCCGGGAAGAATCCTAATCCTAACAACAATTTCATTAACTCACAGATTTTGATGGTTCTAATTACTTAGATTCAATTGTCTGACGTAAGAAGTAACATGCCTTTATTGAATCGATATTTCTAAGCGGAAATGTAGTTGTTAACGTCATGGGAATATATGACATCTATATAAGAATATTTGCAGTAAAAACGATAGTCAAGTGCAAAAATCTCTAAAGTAAATACTCAAATGAAAAATAAGTGTTAAATTATGAGAATCAAGTTAAAATTGCACACGAGTTTCAAGCGGAACGGGATTAATAGGAAATGAATCTAATAACTGATGCATCGGTTCTTTCATTTTAAGGTGATGTGAACTTGGTTACCTCAACCTATTTCATAGCGTCATTTTGCAGAACAAGTTTTTTTTTTCTGCGCCAAATAATCTCCCCGATGAGAGTCAAATTTGAGCACGCCATTCCATGGGAACATTTTTAAACTAACGTTAAAATATGAGACAGTATTAAGCTCATATAATTCCGTAGATGGATACGGTAGGGCGATTTGTTCAGAATCTAGCTTCGAAGGCTGAGAGTGCTCAACGATGCAAAAAAGATAGAAGTTCCTCTTAATGGGAGCACTACAAGCTCATAAATGAGGTAGAAAGCGCTCTGGGTTGCATTCGTACTATGAATATGACATGAAAGTAACGAACCGAGCACTTCGACAGCAATGCGTTATCACTGGGAAGGGTTGGGGAGAGTTTGACTCCTACAGGTACTGAACCAGCATAATAAATACATCTATCAAAAATAGTAGATGCAATTATTGCAAGCGATTCTTGATCCGGCATGTGATGATAACAGGACATTTTCAATGATTAATGAAGAAAAAATGCGGGAAGCATGCGTATTTGAAAAGAACTCACACTCCAGAGCATTATCTACTGCTGAGTTATACTGTTTCTCGTGTCACAAAAAAGTGGAAATCCATTACACGCATATTTTTTTGGACAGGAGATACAAATTCTAGTTCGGTAATATAGAAAATATTACAAAAAGCGTAGAGGTCGGCACAATTGACAAAAAAAAACTAGTAAGAAGACGATAGGTCACGCTTTCTTCTCTATGCTTCTGTTCGAATTTGACGGTACCACACAAACGATGTGTATCCAAATATGAAAAAGAAACAAGTGAAATAAAACTTCATTTCTTTGTTCTGCTGCAATACCTGCACGAAAGGTGACTTAGACATAGTTCATTTGAGATTAAAGGATACGTTCAGCTTTAGAGTCATAGATCTGGGTGAATAACATAGGATGAGATGCGTACTGTATCGATCAGTGTAGCTCTGTCTGGGTTCGCTGATTCCAGAACACACTTCATCGGATCTCGTTGAATCGCACACGAAGCAAGTATCTCATCAGAATTTGATCAACATCATAAACAATGAACCTAGAGAACTCCTATTATTTTCCCTTCCTGGCATAGAGGTTCTAAAAAATTCTCACTCATTGTAAAGAAGGGAGCAGTTTTTGTTGGTATCCA
Source organism: Necator americanus (assembly GCF_031761385.1). Classification (NCBI taxonomy): domain Eukaryota; kingdom Metazoa; phylum Nematoda; class Chromadorea; order Rhabditida; family Ancylostomatidae; genus Necator; species Necator americanus. The sequence continues at coordinate 14,380,549 of NC_087375.1, forward strand.
CAGGATTTCCCATGTGGATGTTGCTGCCGTCCAACGTCTTTATCAGTTTATTCGGATTTGGTTCAGTTTGTCCAATCCCTGGAATAAAGGTGGTTGAATTTTGTGTTCCAGTCCATCGAATCAAAGTAAAAGCAGTGGCAAAACTGAGGGCAGTGATCTAAAAATTAACGTTTCCGCCGAAAAACTATGTTTAGGTCAAAATTCCTCTTCGACTGGTAGGTGTGGCGCAGTTGGTAAAAGCTTCCATTCTGACTACTAAGTCGATGGTTCGAAAATGTCGTAGTGCCAACCAAGCCCTTCATCCTTCTGAGCTCAATAAATTGATACGAAACATGTCTGGGAGGATAAAAACGCTGACTTGACACCCGCAAGTCATCCAAAGGCTAGGCGCACGTTCGCAAACCTCAACAGATTCTGAACTGAAGTTGACGCGCCTGCGCATTCCAGTCGGATTGATTAAAGGCATCACTCCACGAATCTGGGGTGCTACGGATTTCCTGTGGGGTATTCGTATAGGGGATCATAAATTATTGAGAGAAGGGTGATTCCGTCCATTTCTTCCTAATTGTCGTGGGAAACGGCCCGGAAGATACGGCTTCGAGCGTTCCGGCGCACTATTTTCCACAAGGAGTTCGACTGGAGGGCGCCAGCCTCGTGCACGCGCGCATCTTCTGGGCCGTTTTTTTACGGCAATTAACAAGAAGTGGACGGAACCACCTTTTCTTTCCATAATCTACTATGCCGTGTACGAATACTCCACCTGAAATCCGCACCACCTCAGATTCGTTGTATGCTGCCTTTAATGCCAGACACTTTAACCTTCACCCTTTCGCTTTCTCAGCAAATTATCTTATAAAATAAATTAACAAAAATCTCGTTATCTCTATGCCACTAGAATTTAAAATTAGAGAATAAATTTTTATGCTGAAAGATTTTCACTCAACTTTTGCTTCCTTTTAACAGTATCGTTTCGATACTGTTAAAAGGAAGCAAAAGTTGAGTGTTTGATGGACATCCGCCTAGTGGTGCTTATGTTCATCTGCGAAACCGCCACGTCGCAATGCGCACGCTTCCTTTATTACACCTAGCGTACTTCTTCACGCTTACGCCTCCATCGAACAAAAATCACAGTCGTGCAGGGAAAGCATCGGCACTTCTTTGTAATATACAAAGAACAAAAAAAAGAATGAAAATGTCGCGAATACCTTGAACACTATCGTATCCTTTAATGGTATTTAGTGAATGCATAGTGGCATTGACCTCCGGTTTAACTTTCCCAAGGGCTACGTCACACAACAACATCAGGGCATCATCGCCCACACCAGCCTAAATGACCCTGAAGTTTGATGGGACTGAAGTGGGTGGTTTAATTGGGATCTAAAATTCCTATAATTCACCCAACAATAGTTAGCCGACTTGGAAACCATGTCAGCAAAATACACACCTTTGCCGAACATATAACCAGTCTGAAATAAAGATTAAAAACAGAAAATAAAACATCAATCACAGAAATCAAGAAAAAAGCACTTCAGTTTTATCCAAAAGCGAAGCTTAGGGTTCAAACAAGAATAGGAACGGTTTACGACCAAGCTAAAACGAAATTTCCAAAGCAAACCGATAGATTCTGACATTTCTAAATCCATTTACAACGCAGTTCTAGTTGTAGTACAAGCCTGCCAAATACTAAAGTTAACCGGGGTGTCACCAGCCATGTTTGATGCACCGGTGCATCACTGCCCTGTGTATCACCATTGTTCTTGCACTCCTGGGTCACAAGCCAGTGTTGCACCGTGCCAATAGTAAGAATTATTATTATGGCATTATTGTCCTGTGGGTCGCCAGTGTACCACTGCCATTTGTGTCATCGCACCGCTGGACACCGGTGAATCAGCACTCGCGTGACGACGGTGAGAAGCAGTCACTGTTGTACTGCTCCGACACAGCAGTCGCCCTCGAACAGGTGTGTCACCGCAGTACCACCAGCCCGTGAGCCAGAGGTGTATCACCGTCGATTTATTCATTGTTATCACTTTACTTCCTCAAACTAGTTCGTTCACACAGATGTGAGAAATCAAAGAAGCACCAATGGATCAGTGTCAGTGAAGGGTCGGAGTCAAGAACCTGTGTATTATCACTCACGCAGACTATCCGCACGCTTTTCGAACAATTATTCGGAGTTTGCGCACACTTTACACAAACCGTTACGTTAACCTATGCCTTTCGCATGCCTATATACACGTACACATGCCTTGCGCACACTTAATAAGACTTTACGCAGATCTTACGCAGGATGTGCACTCACTTACACAGACCTTATGCACACGTTCGCGTCTCACACGTGCTCTATACTACGTGTATTTTACACGTAGGTGCGCTACACCGTCTGTGCGTCACCTTTCGATGAGGCACCGGTGTCACCATTAGTGCTGCATCGGTGCTTTGCTAGCCCGTGTGGCACAGGTAGTTCTACATTTAGTGGTTCACCGGAATGTCAGCACCCAGAGGGACAGTAATGAATCACCATTCGCAATGTACCGCTACACCGCCAGTAGTTCTGGGACTGGTGTATCACCGGGTGGGCGGTGGTTCACTGGTGCATAGCCAGGCTGTGCACCATCATCTGCTGGTCTACCTATAGTTGAGCACCGGAGTATTACAATCCGGTAGTTTGGTCATCGTCGGGGAGAGATACCGGTGTAACACTTACTTATGTGTTACCCTTCGGCTAGGTATCGGCGTACCTACAGTCCGCGGTGCTCCGATGTACCACCATCAGTGGTGCAGCGGTGCACCACTAGCATGTGCATCACCGCTCGGTGAGGCTCCCCTGCGTCAGTAACGGGTGAGACCCCCTGTATCACCAGCCGGTGGGGCACCTGATGTCTCGCAGATGTATCACGACCGGACTACCCTGTGGATCACTGATGGGGACTTAACCTGTGCATCGTAATCAGTGACACATGGTTGCATCACGACTGGTGTTGCATGTGTGTATCACCAGGAAGGTCTAGTGACTAATATCCTTTTCAATTGAGAAAGCTAGAATAGGATAGCGATAATAAAACAAATCTACTCAAGACAATCCTACTCATACCACCGGTGCTTCCGGAGGAGCAATACGTAAGCCCTGTGAGAGGATCCCGCCAAAATTCGTCGTCCTAGATCCATGCCACAGAAGTCGGCGATTGCCAACGTGGGCTTTGAACTTTTTCTTTTCTCCCTCCCTTTCAACCCGGATCAACTGCAAGAAATAAACTTCATATGAATCTCGGAGAAAGGGGACTTGCAAAAAAAAAGAGGAACGAAAACAAATATTCACGTCAACAAGTTCCAGATTGTACCAATTATGCGTTTTTCCATGAGTATTCGCCAGATAAGTCTTAATTGTGTTGAATTCTGAGGATTTTGGACTGACTGTCTGCAAAGAATCAAAATTTTTCAATGGATTACAGAGCCGCAGCCGAAATTCAGCAAAATTTTACTGACCTCCATTTTGCACTTCAGCCTTTCATAGTGAATGTCAACAGGATCACGCTCAGTGTCTGTGTTTGAGTGTTCGTCTTTGATCACTTCGTATGCTACTTGAATCTCCAGCAAAGAATCTAACATCCCACATTTTTCCTAAAATAATGAAAATCTTAGGACAGAAAGTCTGGAACATCAGCTCACCTTAATAAGTTCCTCAGTGTTCAGAAGAGGAGGTGAATTCATTCCAAAATTGTGCGGGATTAGAGTGTAGAAACGATTAGAGGCGTCAAGAATTCTGTCCGGATCAGCTTTTCTTGACATCATCTACAAATAAGTTTGCTAGAACAAGATCAGAACAAGTGTCAGAAAGGATGATGTCCTTGCATGACGATCATCATGATTCCGTCTACTAATTAATTAATACTAATATACGCCTACTAATTTAGCTGAGTAATTATCCTTTCCTAGGGCGGGTGTAGTGTAGCGGTTAGAGGTTCCACTTCTTGCACGATCGATCGGAGGTTCGAATCCGCCCTAGTGCTCACAAAGCCCTTCATCGCTCCGGGGTCGATAAATTGGTACCAGACTTGTTTGGGAGGATAAAACACTGACTTGACACATCGGCTAGCCACCGCAAGTCATTGTATAGGTTACAAGTTCTTGAGCGTCAAACGATTCTGAGTTGAAGTGAACGTGGGGCCGGATCCCAAGCGAATTGACGCCAGACGTTTTATCCTTTATCCTTTAGTTTAGTTATCTTTTCCCAGCGACCAAGACGCGTTTCCAGCAACTCATACACTTTCGGCAGTTGGTACACATCTTCATTTATAACTCGTGACGAAATGGAATTAAGCATTGAAAGACATCGATTCAAAACCTGCCGTCACTGGAGCAACACACTTTAGAAAAATAGTTCATTTTGTCCACCTTACTCTCTTGCAATTGTCGGCTGTGACCAGCTGTAGCAGAGTATAACCTGCTCGTATATACATTGCATTATTGGAATAGAAGAGTTGGGGCCGGTAAATATCACTTTTTTACTCTCGAAACAAACATTACGAAACTAACGGTGACGTCCTTCTTCCATCCTTCTTTCGATTCCTGTGCCAACTTCCAGTGACGGCTATATTCAAGTTCTTGTGAATACGAAGGAGTGAAAGATAAAGTGTCTGGCCTTAATTAATCCACTTCGGATGCATCAATGCGCTCACTTCACTTCAGAATCGTTTGAAATTTACGAGCGCGAGTCTACCTTACAAAATAACCTCCAAGTCTTGCCGATATGTCGAGTTAATGTTCTTTTTCCTCTCCTAGATTAGTCTGGCACAATTTATTGACCTCGAAGGGGTGAAAGACTTAGTTGACGCTACGGCGATTTCCTACCTTAGAGCCGTCGAAAGTGCGGTTACAGTGGGAACTCTTGTCAACTGCACTACACTGCCTTTTTTGATATCAGTTCTCTCAAAAGTCATGGTATTTGGATAGAATACTTTCTATTACAAGCATTAGTTTGTTTTCAGGTCCTGTTTGATCGCTTCAGCACGATTTTGTTCCCATAGGTTTTTGAAAACGAGTTTTCTTCTAATTTTTAAAATAAAAGAGATAGAAATTTTGATATTGTGGGGAAGTTAGGGTTAAACACGAAACACGCAGTAGTTATCTTAGTTTAGAGTGATCCACTGATTCGAACCGAGATATAGCAGGCGTCTCACCCCACACCCAGTTTCCTGGCTTCATTCCTGTAACGGCGCTTCAGAACGCTCATCACCTACGTGGCAAACTGTTCTAGTATATCCAATCCATTTAGGTCCAGTAACACTCTTAGCGAGTATGCCCGCATGCTTGATTACAAGCTACGAGATCAAACAATTTCTCTTTTTTGCGACACGAGAAACACTTGATTCAACTCCGCAACCAACCTGCTGCAGTTCGGTGAGCACCGAATAGGCGCTCATTATTTGCTTTTTTGAAAGTTTTCCAAGAGGCATTTTGTCAAGATCGATCTAAAACAAAAATAAGAGAATAAATATGCAAAAACACAAGAGAGAATTTTGCATGAGGGCGAGCTAACTTTGAAGTCAAGCATTGTCTTCTGGAGTTGCTGAATGTCGAAGATCATAAGGATGACTTCCTTGATCGCTTTGTCGAGTTTTGTTCTTGAACCTGGAGTGATGTCGGATGTTTTCACGCCTTCCTAAATTAACAGCAGCGAAGTCACGTTTTTTCTTTCGAAAGTTTTAAATGGACAGAAAGAGAATTTTATTTGGCAACGCACAAGTTCTGTGAAGTCAGTCTCGATCAGATCCATAAGTCCAGCTCTTTTGGTGAATTTCTTTTTTTGTTTCCACGCGTTTCCCGTTTTTTCCAAGAAAAGGCTAAAAAAACACCTTTTTTGAAAGAAATGCAGAAAAAAACAGGCAGAAAAAGGAAGAGAATTATACTCCTACTGCTCAAATGCACTGATGGCATGTTCCTCAGAATGTATGTCTTCAGTTTTTGTGCCACCGACAGACGTTCCAACTCGACCCCAAGACCGGAAGAGATAAAAACTGCGAGAGAAAAAGAAAAATTACGAATAGTTCGCAGAAATGTTCTGAATGCTTACAGGGGCTTAGTGTCATGTTTAAGTAATTGAATTTTGTAGTAGGAATTTCTGTTTGTTTGCGTATCAGCATATCCAAGAACAGCAGAATATAGCTGACCTGGAAGAGAGTTTACACGAAAACAAAAGAAATAAGAGGAAATAGACAGAAGAAACGAGGAAATGATCCAAACAAATAAACTACAATATCTACCCAGCATCCATTCAATTTACCTTTCTTATCCCGGTGGACGTGAGAAAATTCTGCATGTTCACATTCTTGATCGACAACGGCGCCATTCTTCACAATCACTCTGGACGATCCTTTGCTAACTAAAAATCCATTGTTGGAGGATTTTATTAATGGACAATGAAACACTAAAAATAGAGAAGACTTCTACGACGAGAGAAGCAGCATCTTCCTGGAGGAAAATAAGCGTATGAGGTCAGTACACCCCTTGCTCCATTCGCGATTAGTAGAAAAATGCTAGGCAGAGGAAGAAGAATGTGAGGAGGAGATCAAATATGAAGAGGAAGAAATAAGAAAGAAAGAAAGAAAAAGGGAAGAAAAAGAGAAAAGAAGGAGGGAGTATAAGAGATATGGAAAGAAAGAAGCAAAGGTGTTTGGAAGAAGAAAATGGGAAAGAAGTGAAGAAGGGTGAGAAAATAGGGAAGGAGGAGGAGGAGGCTAGAAGGAATACTATGACACTTCATCCAACCTCCTAAACCCTTTTCATCGCTTTCTTCAGTAGAGATTTTGTCGCCTCGACATCCCAGGTTCTTGAAGATTTCAGCATGACTAAATCAGTTCTCGTTCATGTGCGCAGGCGCGATTATGAGTGCGAGCTTGAGGATCCTAGGTACCAACCTGACCACAGCTTCTTTGGCCAACGTCTCATTGTATGTGCGCCTTGGTAGTAACTAAAGTTAATGCCTAAAACTATTCATCATCTAGTAGGCATACGGATCACTTACATTCACTTTCATAGTCTTAAGATACTTATTCTCCTTCATTTCTTTAGGGATGACGAACTTGTTTCGATTTGGATTTTCGTTTGTGTACGTACATTTTGTATACTCAGAGAGGTGACCAGTACACTCGTAGGTCCTCAACGATGAACTGCAAAATGAAATGAAATGTTGGAAAAAAGGAAACAAACGACTTTATAAGCATAAATTAACAGAGAAAGATTCATCTGTGCTAACCTGAACTTAAGATGACCACCACATTTTGGACAGGGTGCACAGCAGCCGAAAACCGCACAGTCAACAAGAAGTTCAAGAACCTAATGATGTCATGGATACGGTGGACATCGTGCGAAAATCAGAGTAAAGAAACGTACATTGTTCTCGCCCGATGGGATCTGCTGCTCATTTGATTGAAGCAGTTCTGCCCTTTCGTATTTCGTTGTGTTCTGTTTTAGGGCTTCACGTAATTTCCACATTATGTCAGTTTGCTTCTTAAGTAATAAAACAAATGTCAGATCAGATCCAATAAATCTCCACGACAAATTAATAGAAAAACAACTCAGAAGTCGATAAATTAAGAGCTCTTGATTTGCAATTTTAAAAAATAGGAAAAATTTGAACAGAAAACTGAAGAAGTTAGGAGTAACAGCAGAGTAAGTCATCCCTACACACGATGGAAAAATTTCAGCGCAGTAATTACTTTAATTGGAAATTGAGTTATTCAAAATGCTGCTTCAATTAATTCACTGTTTATCTGTTCGAAGCGCCACCAGAAATAAGGTGATAAGGCAATAGCATAGAAAATTCCCATGACCTGTAATAAGCCGCAATAGAAAAAGACCCAGCTTTGAATCTGATATGTGTACAATGTGCTAGTGCTGTTTTGTGGGGGAAAGCGTTACTATCACAAGTTTCCTCCTATTCACTTTCTTCTTCTCAAAACAACTTCCATGTATGAAAGAAATCAATTCTTAACATAAAATTTGAAACAGTCAGTCGAATGTTAAATATCCTTTGTACTATCTTTCCACTCTTAAAATTCCTAATTAGACAGCTCAAAAGAGGTTCTATATGGAGTTCGAACAAGTCAGACGATAATCCAAAATTTGCTTTAAATCGAAGTGTGAAGAATTAGATAGATCATCAGAACAGCAATCCACCTTAAGCGCCTCCTTATTTGAAGCATCCTCCGCGCTGTCCCGGGACTTCTTGGCTGGAACTTCATCTTCGTTCTTTTCAGTTTTAGTAGACGTACGTTTCCTGGGAAAAATGTAAATAATTATGTTGAGATTTTCGCCTCATCTTTACCTTGAACAAAACTTCTAATGTTAAGAATATTGTAGAAGTGAAACAATTTTAGCAATTTCACTTAATTCTGCAGCACCTGCTGCTGTCGTAGTGACGGATGTGAGGACCAAAGGAGAAAATTGTGCGCTCACTGAGAAGTAGTCTACTTTTTTTTAGTCAGTTTTTCTAATTAAAATTTGCTCTTCTTCTCTGCGCTTACTTCCACTGACTCTTTGCAAATAAACTTGAACCCGCAATCGCAACAGAATCAAACGCTGCCCTCCGCGCAACGAAATCGCACTCCCAGCCCTGAAAAAAGATTAAACTATAGACCTTGTTTGACTTCATCGATGTCATCCATCGATATGTGTTCTCTTTGTCGACAAACAAATGAAATGAAATTTGGACTCCCCGAGAAGCAGAACATGTGTACATTCAGCGAATCTATTTGAACTGAACCGAGAGAAAAGGAGAATTTTATTTCCGATAAGACAATAAACATATAGATGATATTGCCTTTATGACATGGTGACGCAGAAGTAATAAATTTTCCTTTTCCTATGGAATGAAAGATACAAATTTTCGACAGGAAGACAGGGAGACAGATTTCCCTATTTTTTTCAAGTATTAACATAGAATAGATAACGGGAGCATACCTCGAAATTGACGACAAGGTTGGGATCTCCTTTTGACAATATAGGATTTGGAACGCAGATTAAAAACACACCCTCAATTCCCTTTAATCATTCTGAAAAACAGCCTGGGAAACGGCGACAGCGGGTTCATGGAAGCTGGCGCGTGTAGAAGGGTGACGCGTTCCAACGTACCTCGTAGGAACAAACGCACAGTAAGCACGCTTCCCACCCTGTTTTTCAAGACGATGAGGGAATTGAGCATGTTTACGCTAGTACTCGTGACATTCACATCAAAGCCTACTTTATCCATGAAAGATTCCATAGTCGTCGACTTCGTAGCATACTGTGTCGAAGGACTTCCACGAAAATACTTCCAGGTGAAATAAAAACTTTTCAAATATCGATGTTTGGCTCTAGCTCAAAGTATTGGTCATCAAAATTGATCTCTTTTACAGCTCGGTAATTGCTTACTGTTTTAGACAGTACTTCGTTACGCTAACACCTTAACGCGGTGTAATCCGATTATGGATCATGGGTTTTTGCAGAGAAAGATCATCGAGGGAGGCACCGGCCTGTTAGGCTTTATGCCCGTGAATTGCATATTCCGGTAATGAAGGTATTTTCCTTCACTTTTCCTCCGAATAGACCGTTGTGGAATGTAACACATTTGGACTACTGTCTTTAATTTACTTTTACTTATTTATTTATTTTGTCTTCTTACGAGTGAAAGTCATCCTCCAATACGACGTCAATGACAAAAGCAAAGATAAAAATTGCTAACGAAAATACAGAAAACTTAACACCGTACAATTTTTTCAAACACCGTAAGAAAATAACCAGAAAGGTGCTACCTTGAACCTTTCTTTCCATTCTTCTTCCCTTTGTCTGCAGGCCTGCAAGGCACATCATATAACTTGACAGGTTAGGAAACACAGGAAACTTCAAGAAATTGCGACTTACTCTTCTTCTTCTTGTTGAAATTCCTTGAGTGTATCTTGCAAAATTTGTTTATCCTCATCTGTCAAGTAACAGAAACCTTCAATGTCTTCTACTGCCCCCTGAACAGCAACAAATATGATCGAACTTTCGCAAGGTCAAACAAAAACCACTTACGTCGAATTTTACATCGACAAACAAACACTGCTGATGATACCAGGTCATGTGTTTAGCGAATTTCATCTCTTTCTGTGCTATGGCCAGCTTGCATTTGGAACATTTCCCTCTTGAATGAGAAATTTACAAGAATATTTCATTCAAAAGCTTAGTCTCGCTGTTCATATCTTACCTACTCGATTTTGCATACTCCACCTTCAACGCCGAGAACGATTTCGCCTCAGGAAGATCACCACTTATTACACCGCCAATTTTTTCGCGGATTTTCTCCTAAGTAGAGGAAATTTAGCAAAGAGTTATACATTCAGTAGTTTGAACTCGTCTTCTTTATTGCCTACGTTACATTGGGATTTTCTCAACAGAGGTCTTAAGAGGAGGTGGGAGCAATAGAAGAAGGTAGGGGAAAGAAGGACGAAGAGAGCGTCGAGGAGGGGGAAGGAGAAAGAGAGGAGCGCCAAAGAAGAGACAGGCAAGGAAAAGAGGAGGTGAGAACGGGGGGAGAAAGAAAGAGAAGGAAGAAGCACGATGTGAAAGATGAGAAGCATTTTGGACCGCGGAGCGCAAGGTCGATAAACAATAAACAACAATTTCTTTTTCGTAGTTTTTAGTTGATTTTCTTGAGCTGTAGCCAAATTGTTATGTGACCGTCTTTATTAAAAACGCAGCTAACGTTCCGGCGTTATCGCCTTCGTCAGAGCCTGGAAAATTCGAAGCCATTAGTGATTTATCCTTTCAAGCGCCTCATCACCCTACAGAAGGCATTCAAACGGTAGGCAAACTCAAACAGCAACACATTGCCTACTGCTTACCTCATTTTCTTTCCTTTTCTTTCTTTTTCTCCAAAGAGAAAGAAAATAGTGTAAGAAAGTACCGGTTGTGAGAAACGAATCAAAACATGAATCCCAACTTCTTGATATGAAAAAAAACATCCAAAGATGCAGTGTGGATAGAAAGGATAGTGCCTGGCGTTAATCAATCCGCTTGTGATGCGCCCCCACGTTCACTTCAATTCAGAATCCGTTGAGGTTCACGAACGTGTATTGGCCTATACAATGACTTGCGGTGGCTAGCCAATGTGTCAAGTCAGTGTTTTTATCCTCCCAGACAAGTCTGGTACCAATTTATTGGTCCCGAAGGGATGAAAGAATTAGTTGGCACAAGGACGGATTCGAATCTCCGATCGGTCCTGCAGGAAGCGGAACGTCTAACCGCTATACTACACCCACTCCTACAAATGCAGTAAGATAACGAAATGAAGCAGACATCTCTCGTAATGCTAAGCAACTCATAAAGTATATTTTTTAAGACTTATTTTGTTTCGTATAGCTCGTTCGTAACTGCCAACTTAAATAAAATAATCGCAAAGTAGTAAATCTGCTCCGAAGGAGCTGACAGAAGAAATCTTCGTAAGCCGACTTTCATGCTACATAACAAATGGCTTATTCTGTCACGTGTACATGTATGAACAAATTCCAGAAATTGATATGTCAGTGCCAAAAAGTGGGTCCCACGGCGTTGGATTAAGGCAACGCGGAAGAAGTAGTAGAACTAAACTCCGAGCGAATTTGTGAAGAAGAAAACGAGACGTTGTGAACGGTTTCATGGCCGTGACAAATGCATGTGTTGTGTTTCACCTCTACGTACTACCCCGAATGTCCATTCTCCTGCACATTTCGTTCATCACGTTGGTCAGAGCCTTCCTTCAGAAAAAAAAATATGTAGCTCATAGTGGATTTCATGCAGTACAATTATGCACGATTGTATAGACTGTCTTTGGTCTACGTATGTTTGGACAAAATTTAGCCCTTCCAAGTTCCTTAATTTTTTCTTTGGTAGTTTTTTTTGGGACCTAGTCGAGAAAAGTAGCAAATTTTTCCTCCTATTTTTGGGTTTCTGGCGTTAGGGAGAACCAGGTCACTTACAGAGGTAAAAATTTGCAGCGAAGGGTTTTTCTTGACTCTTTATCAAAATATTGCTGTGTGCTTCCCAATCGTAGTACCGTAGTCCCGCAACAATGAAGAGAGATAAAAATTGGAATTTTGGCATTCCGTCAAAATATGTATGACTTCAAACAATGTCCAATAACTCTGCTCATGATTCATAAAACCTATTCGGTTTGACATATGTTATAGGAAACGATTATTTAAATCAAAATCACGTCTTACTTTTCTTATTTTTTCATTCTCTCGAAAGTCACCTGGGAAAAAGCTGGGAGATTTGCTAAAATTCCCAAATAAATCTTAAATGACCTCCAAAAAAGAAACAAAGCATCTAAAAACATTAATTCGACTATTTTGCAGCCCAACACTTCCTCTCCAGAACGCTATCGCTTTTTATTTATCTCCCAGAGCCTAAGTTTCTTTTTGTCGCAACGTGATATAAATGTTCATTTTTCCATTTCACACCTTCACCAAAATTCGTTATACATGTGCACGTGACAGAAGAAGCCCTTTATTATATAGCATGAAAGTCGGCTTCCGAAGATTTCTTCTGTCAGCTCTTTCGGAGCAGATTTACGACTTTGCGATTATTTTATTTAGGTTGGCAGCTACGAACGAGCTATACGAAACAAAATCAGTCTTAAAAGAATATAGTTTATGAGTTGCACAGCGTTACAAGAGATGTCTGCTTCATTTCTTTGTCTTACTGCATTTTTAGGGGTGGGTGTAGTGTAGTGTAGCGGCTAGAAGTTCCGCTTCCTGCACGATCGATCGGAGGTTCGAATCCGCCCTAGTGCTCACCAAGCCTTTCATCCCTCCGGGGTCGATAAATTGGTACCAGACTTGTCTGAGAGGATGAAAACGCTGACTTAACACATCGGCTAGCTCCGCAAGTCATTGTATAGGCCAGTTACACGTTCGTAAACCTCATACGATTCTGAATTGAAGTGAACGAGGGGGCGTATCCCAAGCGGATTGATTAACGCTCCTTATCCTTTTACTTTAATGTTTACCAGTCTGAAAGTTCGGCTAACATCAGACATTTTGCTACCGCTCCCTTCGTCTTCAGGAGTCAATAAAAATTCTTTCGTGAATTTCTGCCATAAAATTCAATTAGTCCGTTCGCAATAACGTCCTTCCACTATTTTATGAGAAATATGAGTGTTGGTAGAAGACTTCGTAGTTTTCTTGCGAAAGCGTCAGCGTTACATCGTATAACGTAACTGTTAGCTACTATTTAAGCAGCTGTCTGCATGCCTGTATTCAATTCCTGAAGAAAGGAAATGAACGGGCCAACCTGACGAGGAGAGTGAAGAAGCGTGCATTGATGTGAAACGCTACGCACTTGTCACGGCTACCAAACGATTCACGTCCTCTCATTTAGTTATTTATTCGCAATGGATTTATTGTGTGGAAATAGTGCACCAATAACCTAAGCGCTGATTCCAATTTCTTCTTCCAATTTACTCACACAGGCAGACACAACCAAATAAGGCTGTTATTATTTAGTACGATCACAACATTTCATTTTTATTTCAAACTATCAGTTATTTTTTAACAATTTTCTTTCATTTTCAATTATTTTTTCCTACTTTCTTTTTTCACATTTCATTCCTAATTGTAGCATGAGCCTCTATATTAGAAAGAAAGGGAAGGGACGAGATCATTCTCCAGAGGAAAGTGACCCAACTGCACGCTTGACCGCGTTCATATCCCATTTCAACGATTAGGGTTTGGGCGGAGCTTGCCCCTTACCTATGCGGAGGATGTATCTAGGGTTCACACCTAAAAACGAATGAACTAAATGGAATATGCGTGGACATTCCAAATATACATACCTGGTCATCCCAACGAATAGCATCGATACCTCTAATTGATTTCTCATTTATTTCCACTTTTCCCGGCACAATTCTCTTCCAAAAACACGAGAAATGGAACCTTAAAATAAAAATAAGGTTATGCTTCCTTCAAATTTCTAAGCTGCACGATGCATTTCCAACTATGTACAGCATAGTTGGATCAAAACGACACGAAACACGGTGCAATTGCGTACGCGGCTTACGCGGTGCGGGGCGTATTGGGACCCTTGTTGGCAGCACCCATTGTTGCGGTTTGCGATACTCCCACCTCGGTTCCAACTGCTGTCTCCACCGCGCCGTTTCGAGTGTTTAATGTCGTTTTGACCCGACTATACACTGATAACTTCTCAGAAAGTGCAACTGCAGGAACTATAAATAAGAGCAATTCGCACCAGTTATCCTGGAGACCATCAAAAAAACGACTTGGCTCACGAACAGACATACGCAGGGTGTTCTAGAATAGTCGAGATCTTATCACGTTTTGAAAATTGGGAATTTTTGGAAGTACTTCGAAGTAAATGAGAAGTTCCAAAGGGTGCATACCTGTTGAATGGTGTTTTTGCAACCCTTGCAAGCTGATCGCGACGAGCGCGCATACTCAACACCGAAGGGAAGATTTTTATTTTCGGAAGCGTCCTGCCCCATTTACCTTGAGCAGCAATAGCAAAGCCTTCTAAATTGAAAGTCTAAGGAAAGCGGACCCATTCATTGAAGGTTGGCCAAGAGGTTTTCCAGCAAAACAACAATAGAGACAATAAGCTGTGCAAAAAAACAACTCAATTTACAATACTAATCGAGTTGGTCACACAGCAAAAGTTCATTACATATAAGTACAATAGTCCACTTGTTCAATAAAACAAGAGAAGTGGGGTTTAGAGCGAAGATTCCGCGATCTGCACATTTCATTAGGACAGGGACATAGTTATCCTCATGGCAGTTATACATAGACCCAAGCTTAACTCACGAATCACCTTGAAGTTTTCCACTACCTACTCCTGGAGCGAAAGCACTTCGCATCATTAAGCCTTTCATAAAGGAGAAGTCGCGCTGTGCTTTCTATACGAAGATGTAGATCACAGTAAGCTCTCTCTCTCTCGTATAGCGAGAGCTTACTATGATCTACATCTTCGTTTAGAATAATCAGACTCCTTACGAAAGCCGTTACTGGTTCGCTCATAAACATAGTTTTTTTTTACTGAAACCAGCGTAGAGGACAACTCATCTCGCTCGAGCTCTGACTGAAATAACTACAGAGATCCTTTGATGCAAGAGATAGATGGAAAACCAGTTCAGTTTATCTTGTTCACAAAACTCATCAAATATAAAGGGATATCGCAGAAAGCACCGATTTCAAGCCACATTCATAAAGTACAGTAACAATTAGCTGGTAAAATGATGTACCGTAGTACCAACATTGTTTCGTTTAGATCCTGTAACCAGGGAAGGGCTCGTCATTCTCAGCTTATCAGTCAAAGTAGGCCAGCGTTTTATCTCTTCATTCTTTTTCCTTCTCTATTTAAGCTCGAACCAGATTCTTTCTCGCTCTCTTACTACTACTACCGTAGCTTTGAGATCTGGATGGTTGATCTGTCTGATTTAGTTTCTCTAGTTGCAATTCGTTCTCAAGTTAAAGAAAAAAAAGAGCATACAAAACCAAGAAAAAAGGTTTACGCCGTGAGCATTGCGTGTTCCTGAATTCTAATGACAACAGTATCATGAAGGGATGGTCAAAGAATAGGGCAGCAGTGTAAATCATTTGAGAAGGCTCTGGTAAAGGAACGCCTTCTGAGAAAATATCGATTCTAAGTAAAATCTGCGTTTGTCGTGTGGCCGCAACGATTACGCAATGTGTGGCAATCGCCCGACCGCCGTTGAGTCACAGTTCCTCGTTCGTTGGTCTTTTGGTCGTAAGATATCATTCTACTCTTCTTAAACCTCATTTTCACGAAGCTAATACTACTCTAACCGGGCTCTCTTAACAACGTTAGCTGCAGGGTTCTCTTCCGTGCGAGTTCTTCTAGTTCTTTTTTCTCCTTGGTTTCTTTTTTTATAATCTTACTAGGATTTTCACAGGCAATCGTCACTAACACACGAATAATCTTTCATCTCAATACTACCGCAGCGCTAAGATCCACGCTATGCAAGAAGGCGAAACTGCTCTATGATGAATCACGCGTTAGCGCCAACCAACTTCAATTGGAATAACAGTTGTCACATCATCCTTCTATTCGTTCCTGATTTGCGTGATCATCCTTGCACACGCAGCAGCAATCTGGTTTTAAGTTAACTGATTTAGGGCTCTCGATTACTGGGCGAGTTGTTGTTCTCAGATTTCGCAAAGATGGAAGATTGAGCTGTCCGAAGTGTACGTAACACTCCCGCAGTGACTCGCAGACTCACTTTTCTGCCCTCTTCTATTCATATTCGCGCCGCAGTCACGCTGGAAACACCCAGCACCTAACGTACTACTTTGCCTTACTGATGTCACAATGGCCGTAAGCCTTTCTCCTTGAACTGATGAGATTTCATTTCTTCTCAATTGTAAAGAAAGGATCTGCTATCGGTATCAACATATTTACATTCATTGACTAAACAAGAGCTTATTCTATATAACATGCTAAATGGTTGTTATTTTGTCGCTAAGGTGAGTGAGAACGAGTAATAAACCAAATCAAGATCATGAACACGTATGAACCCAAGTAGCCCGTGAGAACTTTCAAATGTGAAAACATCAGTTTAGGACAACATATATGAAATGAACACCCTAGACCGATGGTGTTACCGAAAAAGATACGCCGGCAAAAAGAGTGGCATGCATGAGTGACGAAAATATTAGTGAATAATAAAATTGAAGAATACACAAGGTAAGGAATAAAAAAATGAGATGAGAAAAGTGAAGACAAATGACTAATATAAAGAATTGAAGAGTGGATTAGCTAGGAAGTCTAACATGTTGAATCACTTTAAAATGTGAGATTCCAAAGTTAACAAGTGATAACAACAAGCGAGTTTACAGCTCTGGTTTCAGTGACAATCGTTCACATCATGTTCATCTTGAATTTGGTTCTCACAACATATCTGATCCTTATCTGATTCACATCATAGACAATGAATCTGAAACATTAATTAACAAATACACCTTCGTATCTGTAGAAACAAAGTAAGGAGTAAGGAAACGTACTCGTTGTAGAGGAGTGTGCATTTCTTATCCTGATTGGCATCCACCGGTTTCCCAAGCGGTATTGTGTAGCCTTCTTCTGACTTAATAGCCTCGCTGGGATTCGGCTCAGTTTTCCCGAGTCCTTAAATTAAGCATCACCATTACTAATTCATTGAAGGAGAAGAGACCTTATAGCTCAAGAACATGGGTGTACAACTAACGTTTATCCACCACCTTTTTTCTAATAACAAAACCACAAAAGAGAACTGAAGAGCAACGTATATTACAATGTTGACACATACCCTGCACACTGTTGAAACTTTTAAGCTTCTTCAACGTGTATTCCTTTGCATCGAGCTCATGTTTGACATTGCCAAGAGCCACATCACATAACAACAACAATCCGTCAGCATCATTTTTGAAAACCTGGACAGAAATTTGTTAAAAGTTTTTTTTTCTGCTGAACAGGGATTGAAAAATACCACCAGCTCACCTTGCAATAGTTCGCGGATTTTGAAGCCATATCAGCAAAGTACACTCCTTTGCCAAACATGTAACCAGTCTGAAATAATCATCACAATAACCTCAGACGTTGTGATGGAAAATTTGTGCGAAAGAAGAATTTGCAAAATATTACCGCCTTTCCCTGAGCCTATTATACCACTTGAGAAAAGCAAGATTCTAACGCTTTTAGAGAAACTAATAAAATTAGTGGAATTTACTAAAAGGACCGAAGAAGTGTTTCACTATGCTTTTCAGAGTCTTTACTTTTGAACGTAATTTCTTGAAGGATAAGAAAAGCCAATTTTTCACGAACGATTAGTTTTCCGCTTATGTATCCAGTGTAAGGAAGCTGGATTGAGAGGAGAGATCTCATGTGCCTTTCATTCTGTTTTGGTGAGAGGTGTTGATATTTTGTGGAAATGCCTCCTTCAGAGTGGAGAATAGTTTCTCCTCTTTTGATTCTGCTTAAATGTGATCAAAATAAGAAATAAGAAATAAGAGAAATAAGAAGAAACAGAGAGAAGAAGATCAAGATGGAGATGAAATGTTTCATTGTTTGCCTTGTAAGACATACTTGTTACAGAAGATTCGTAATATTAACAACAGAATTTCCAAGTCAATAATAACGTCACATACACGACGCGACGCTCAAAGACCTTACCGCAGGCGCTTCCGGAGGTGCTATACGAAGTCCTTGCGACAGGATTCCACCATAGTTAGCCGTAGCTGAACCATGCCACAGAAGCATCCGGTTCCCGAGATTGACTTTGAACTTCTCCTCTTCGCCTGTACGATCAACGCGAATGATCTACAAGATGCAATACACTTCCGGAAAGGAAATCTGATGAGAATTTCGAGGAATTGAAGAACGCATGACGTACATCTACAATATCGAGATCGAACATAGTATGTGTAGCTCCATGAGTGTTTACCATGTACGTTTTAATAGTGTTGAACTCAGGCGAATCGTGTTCAACAACCTAAATTTTGATAGTACGCATTCAATTCTCACAGATATTTCCCTGGCTCACCTCCATTTTGCATTTGAGTTTCTCATAATGTACATCCACAGGATCGCGATCCTCTGCTTCTTCTCCCTCTTCTTGTTTGATAACCTGGTATGCGATTTGAATCTCCAATAACGAATCCAGCATAGCACATTTTTCCTAAAAGAATAATTAAAAACTTTTCCACCGTTAAAACAGATTAAATATAATCTCAAACTTTAATTAAATCGGCGGACTGCAATAGCGGTGGTTTCTTCATCCCAAAGTTGTGTGGAATAAGAGTGTAGAAACGGTTCGAAGCATCAAGAATTTTATCCGCGTCCAATTTCTTCGACATTATCTGTATATAGTTTCAAATTCAGATTCTTCATAAGAAAACTAAAGTAACCGATATCAAATGCGGGTACAACTCTATATATGAAGAATTAATGACGGATCCAATCTAACTCACGAAGAGATAAATACGATACTGATCTCCAAACTCACTCAATTGTCGTTACAGAGATAGACGTGACTAACCGTTTGCAATTCCGTTAATACTGCATACGCATTGGTTATCTGCTTCCTCGAGAGTCTACCGAGTGGCATCTTATCTAAATCGAGCTGAAATGGAGATTAAGTTAAAGAAGGAAAGGAGCAGCAGTGTATTGAGATAACCACTTACTTGAAAACCAAGCATTTGAGTTTTCATTTCTTCCATGTCAAAGATCATAAGCATCAGGTCTTTGATGACAGGATGAAGTTTGCTCAACGAACCAGGGGTGACAGACGAAACTTTCGGTTCCCCCTAGAATACAGACGACGAAAAATCTATTAACGTTTAATAAAGAAAAAAAAAACATACCTGTGCAGTAAAATCGGTATCCACGAAACCCAAGCGGCCTGGCACTTTCTTGAAATTGTCCTTGTTTTCCCATTCATTACCAGATTTTTCCAAAAATAGGCTAAAAATGCCAAAATTTTGCACTTGAAAGTGATGTTTTTTCTTCGATTTAAACGATTGAAACGTTAAATCTTAACATGAAATCATAGTAATCATAATGTAATCACTGTTCAAAGGCTTCTACAGCGTTTTCTTCATTGCGGAACATTTCCGTTCGTGTACCTCCAATCATAGTTCCAACACGACCCCAAGAACGGAACACGTAGAATCTAAATGAAGAGGAACGAAATGCAGCTACGAGAGGAGCAAGAAACGTTCAAATTATACGTTGGCTTATGGTCGTGTTTAAGCAGTTGTATTTTGTAGTAAGAGTTCCTGTTCGTCTGCATGTCAACGCTGCCCAAAACTACTGAGTACAAAACACCTGCAAAACTTCTTACCTTGATCCGATTGATTGGACGAAAAGAAGAGGGGAAGAATACTTGGAAGAATATTTGTCTAATGTCAGGGATGAGAAAAACAAGAAAATGAGCTCGATTAAATTCAATAATCAAAATGAAGGACAGAAAAAGAAAAGTGACCTAGATCGAATGAATGAAGCGTTGAGAAAAACCTACCATTTTTCCCACGATGAACATGGGACACCTGCGCATATTCACATTCTTGATCAACAACAGTGCCTCCTTTTACCAGTTGTTGTGATATTCCCGAACCCACTAAGACGGAACACCTTATTTTCAACCACAAATCCTTTATAGACGGATTAAGAACTTTTCTGAACAACCTCCGATACTCTTCCCTTCCGTATCACCTTTCTCTTCAGATGAAGTCATTCCACGCGATCCAAGGTATTTAAATTGATCGGAGTGACTGAAATAAAATCTCCGCCACTACTCCTATAGTTGTGAAAAGGTCTGACAAAATAAAAGGAGAAACCACTCACCTCACAATAGTCTCATTGGCAACTGCTTCATTGTACACACGGTTCTTCAGCAGCTGAAAAGACGACAGCTATGATTAATAAAAGAGAAAAGGGAGGAAAACAAAAAATACAACTAAACAATGTGGAGACTCACATTAACTTTGAGCTTTTTGATGTAATCATTCTCCTTCATCAGATGTTTCGGGATCACGAATTTCTTCCGCTCTGGATTTTTGTCGTGATGCGTGCACTTGGTATATTCCGAAATCTGTCCGTCGCATATATAGGTTCTCGAAGACGAACTGTAAACACGCTTGGCATCACCAAACAGAAGCTTTACTGTGACAGCTATCCCATTTACAGAAGAACCAAAATGTCCTATTTAGAAAACATGTTATATATATTTATATTTATATATATATAAAACATAACTAACAACAACATATATAAGCTCATATAAATGAGAATAAATACCTGTAGCTTAGCTGACCTCCACAT
This sequence comes from Necator americanus, assembly GCF_031761385.1. Lineage (NCBI taxonomy): Eukaryota > Metazoa > Nematoda > Chromadorea > Rhabditida > Ancylostomatidae > Necator > Necator americanus. The sequence continues at coordinate 14,401,375 of NC_087375.1, forward strand.
TTCGGACACGGCAAGCATACGCCAAAAACTACACAGTCGACAAGATGATTTATGAGCTAAGGTGGAAACATTAGCTTCATGATTTTGCTAAAGACCACTAAAGGGACCAAAAAGATCTTCACCCTATCACCAGTTGGGGCTTTCTGGGAATTCTCAGCGAGCATTTCCACCATTTCATTCTTCGTTAGATTGTCCTTAATATTCTTGTGTGTTTCCCACAATAGATTAGATTGCATCTGGAATAAGACTAGATGGATGAAGCAATTAAGCATAATACATTCAAATTATTTATAGCACTTATAAAACATACCTTAAGCATTTCCCTATTGGACATCTCAGGAGAAACTTTTCTTTGTTTCTTTGAAGGAGCATCACCAGCACTCTTAGATTCGTTCTGCCTTCTAAAAAAATTCCCAAGAAGATGTAATTGTTAGAGGTTCACAGGTTATTCTGAACAAAATAAGAACGGCAGATTTCATAGTGGTGAGTTTATGAGGTGCTCACTTCGTGCTCTCTTTGATATTTTCCTTGCCTCCATCGCCATGTTCTTCCATACCCTCATCCTCATTATCTCTAAAAAAAGCGGAAGTTGACCCCTAATATCCAGGTAATAAGAGCTCTAAATGAATGATGACTTGAAATAGCTACCCACAGATATGGCACCGTGAAGTCCTTCAGTGCTTCCAGCAATTTCTCCTGATCCTCTTCTGAGAGATAACAAAAACCATTCATTTCATCTACATGTCCCTGCAAAGAAACTTCCTCTTGAATGAAACAACTCATGAACCGCACTTAACATACTCCAAAGACCACGTTAAGAAACAGGCATTTCTGATGATACCAATTCGAACGCAATCCAAATTTTATTTCTTTGATAGGAATGATCTCTTTGCAGCGGGAACATTTGCCTCTAAAAAAGCAATCTATGTAGAGATGTTAACTTGAATTCGGGGGAATGATCGATTAATTACAAGAATTATTAATGAAGAGACAACCTGTTGGTTTTGGCGTATTCGACTTTTATTGAAGAAAATGATGAATCCATAGGCGGTGCATCGCTATTACTGTAATTCATGAAGGCATTAATCTTCTCACGAATTTTCTCCTGAAAAAGAATGTAACGTATGAAACAACTTCTAGTCGTAGAATAATGAGAATCACCTGATCATCCCATTTTAGCATATCCATGCCTCGAATCGATCTTTCATTTATCTGAGTTTTCCCCGGCTTGAGTCTTTTCCAAAAGCAAGCATGATGAAACCTTAGAAGAGAAATATGCGATTGTCTATAACTTTTCATCCTTTCTTTCTATCGAAGCAACCATCATAACCAAGTTAAACACAGATGGTAATATTTTTGAAGCTAGCAAACACATCCTAAAAGCCCGCTAGATATCTTAGTAGACTGCACAACTGCAGAATTATTTTCTTCGCATGATTCCACCTCCCACCTACATGAGGTATTTTATCGAGGAAAAACAGTGAGTTCGTCCAGATAGTGGCATGCGGATGCTATTTTCTACAACGAGTTCGAATGGAGCGCGCCAACCTTGTGCATGCGCCGCGTCTTTCCGGCCGTTTTTTACAGCAATTAGGAAGAAATGGACGAAATAACCCTCCCCTCCATGATCTACGACCCCTTATAGGAACTCTCCACCTAAAATCTTCACCACCCCAGATTCGTGGGGTGATTGATGCCTTTAATACAAATGCATGTTTTTAAGGGTAGGAAAGGGAAGAGGTTTCCTTAAGTGTGACTTTGAATAAGCGTATAGTGGGAAGAGGCAGGTGTGGCGCAGTTGGTTAGAGGTCCGCTGTAGCTACATGATCGAGGGTTCGAATCCGCCCTAGTGCTCACCAAACCTTTCATCCCTCCAGGGTCGATTGGTACCAGAATTGTCTGGGAGGATAAAAACACTGACTTGATTATCGGGTGGCCGCCGCAAGTCATTGTATAGGCCAACAGGCGTTCCAAAACCTCAACGATTACGAATTCCAGTAAAACGCGTTGGCGCATCCCAAGGGGATTGATACGCCAGTGACTTTATCCTTTACTTTTATAGTGCGAAGAAGTGACCAACTGAACACTATCAGAACAATGTTAGGAGGGTACTGGACAATTTTCAGTCGCCTAAGACAGGCCAATTAGGGTTTCAAATTAACCAGTTACGAGAGATTTCCCACTCTCTCCTCTTTATATACTGCCCAAGACTTACCAGTTGTCCTGCATACCATCGAAGAACCTGCTTGGCTCTCGAACAGACATACGAAGGCTGTCCTGAACAAGGAGGCCTCGTGAACTTTTACGAAAATTTCAACAGTGAAAAAAAAAACCTGTCCAATGGTACTTTTGCACCCCTTACAAAAGGCCCGCGATGACTTTGCATATCCAGCGGCAAATGGTATATTCTTGGAATCGAATACATCCGTCGAATTCATCGCTCAAACGACTTCGCGCAATAGTTCACAACCTCCAAGCATTTAAACTTCACTTAATTACTTACAATGCGGCATACTACGAAGCAGGAGGTGTTGACCAGATTAAACTGGATGAACAAAAAACAAGTTGACATTTCGAAATAACACCAACTCTTACATTTTAGCAAAGAGATCTAGGAAAAACTTGACTGGAACAAACATCAAAACAAACAACTTCAAAATGGTAGGAATTCCTTCAAAATCTGTACAAATGTTCGCCCTATTCGCTTATGTCACTTGAGCAAATGAGACCCACAACGAATTTGACACAAAACTGATCTGCTGCCAAATAAATGCATTCAAACCAGAGACGGTTGACGCGGCGAAGATGTAGTTGCGGTCAATATATTGCCGTGGCGCGCCTGCTCCAAAGATAACGATCACAGAGTTAACGCTGAACCATCTCATCAGTGTAGTCACTAACTTCTGAATGTACTGTGGATGACCCAGCAAAGATTTTGCCCTCTCCCTGTGTCTAGAGATCAGGCTTCCATAGTTAGGTAGAACTATGCGGAACAGGTGTGCGGTACGTCGGCGCTGACATTTGTATCAGGACCCCAATTCTGTGTTGTTGTTATGCTATACTTTGTGCACAGTTTCATATATCCGTTGTACAAACATTCGGCATTGTAAAGAATTGTATTTTGCCGGTAATCTTATCGAGATGACCGCCCACGAAGTTTGTTTATTCAGCGATTGCTGATGAGGCCTAATTTATTAACGACCGCCCAGATCGGGCATTCCTGTGTTTGTGGCTCCCAGTGAGCACACCGTCTTCGTTCGCCTATCAATAAATTATTAATACCACTGAACCACCTGTATTCTGAGGCATTAGCCTTATCGCTCTACTAATAGGGCATAAAGAAGGAATCATATAATTCCTTCGCACCATCACATGGGCTAACAGTTGTAGTTGGGGTGGAACTGTTGTTAACTCTACATGGACTGCAGATATGAGTTCGTTGTCCCACCTCGATCGCGATCGTGGGGTGCTTCACCGCATAGCACCGCTCACGCAATTGCACCAGCCCTTAGGTCGCGGTGATCCGTCTCTATTAATGATGGGTTGCTGTTCACGTTCAATTTCAAAACTAAATGGAATCATTTTCTTCAGATGAAGGAACCGTAGGTTTCGATAATGCTCATGGAAGACGTCTTTTGTTCCAGCTGATTTCGTTGACAACTGGCAAAGTCATCAGTATGTGCCTCCCTCAGCATCCAGCATACTCTCAACAATAAACGGCACATATAGTCAAAGCGACATGAAACAAGGGACAATTGCGTAAGCGGCTGCGCTCGAAGTGGCGCAATGGAGACAGCGGTTGGAATGTGGAAGTGGAACCGGGGCGAACTACAACAATGAATGGTGGTAGCAGGGGTCCTAACTCGAACCTAACAGCTGCGCTGCACCGCACCGCTTCGAGTGCAAACGCTTACGCAACTACACCGTGCTTCATGTCGCTTGCTCTACTATATGCAAACGCTTTAAACGTGCCGAATAAGGTATATTTCAGTGAAGAAATCGGTTTTTTGCGCAATATCGTGTAGGCGATTACGCACGAACCGACCCGGTTTTCCATGTTCGAACGGGTATAGGTTCCTTGAATTTTAATCCTTTGTTTTACTTTGTATGCAGTTTTACACAGCTGTTGAATGAACCTGAGTAGAAGTGCATACATTAGCCTATGGTGTATAAGGTGCTATCTTAATAAGAAATCATCAAGAACAATTGCTCTAATAATTCTAGCTGGCTACGATGAATATCTGACATGACATAAAAATATGTGAGAGGTATAGTCGTGTCGAAACGACATGAATCACGAGTGTAGTTGCAGTGCAGTTACGTACACGTTCGAAACGTCGCGGTTCAGGCACCAGTTGTAACCGAGTTGGGATTGTCGCAAACTGCAGCGATGGATGGTATCAGCAAGGGTTTCACCACGCTCTTAGCCACTACGCTCCACCGAAGCGCCTCGAGAGAAGCCGCGTACGCAATTGCGTACGTACTTCATGTCGTTTTGACCCGACTATATAGTCGGGTCAAAACGACACGAATCACGAATGTAGTGGCAGTGCATCTGCGTACGCGCTTGAGAGGGCGAGGTGGAGGCAGCAGTTGAACAAAGTTGGGACCGTCGCAAACTGCAGCGATGGGTGGTGCCAGCAAGAGTTCACTGGTTTCACCTAGCCGATATGCTCCATTGAAGCGCCTCGAGAGAAGCCAATTGCGTACGTGCTTCATGTCGTTTTGACCCTACAATATGTGAAAACATGGGATTCACAGGCAACATACTGGTACCGTAACGTACTAGTTTTGTTTTCCTTTTCCTTAGGAGAGCATAGTCGGACCAAAATGACCTGGACCTTTGTGCATTTGCGTAGACGGCTGCACCCTAAGCGACGCGGTTGAGCTTGCGGTTGCGAGCGACTCGGACTACTGTAATGAGTGGAACTAGCGAGAAAATCGCCCGCTTAAGCTTCAGTAGAGGCGCCGTTCCAAGCACGGCTGCTTGCAGAACCGCTCTAAAGTTGAGGTCGTTTTGACCCGACTAGCACAGTCGCTACGTTGCGCTAAGAGAGTTCTGTACGCTCTCTAAGAACAATGAGTACAAAGTTCCGGGAACAGGAAAAAAGAGATCAGTAGTTGAATGATACCAAGTCTTGACATTATTAAAGAGTGGACTCTGATAGTATGGAGCGGGAGAAAGACACGTTTTCCCCACTTCTTTTCGCTTGGACCTTTCTTTGAATGAAAATGTCCTATAGTCATATGGAAGGCTTAATTATATTAGTTTAACTGTTTTCGTTGTTTTAGTTGCTTCCCTAGCTTGAAACGTGTAAATTGATACATCTTAAGCCAAACGGTACTGCCCCACTTCTGGTTTCTCACGCAAAAATTAGATTGGGTTCACTCGTTTCTCAGTTAGAAATGAGTCGAAGCAAGCGCTGCTTCAACCAAAGAAAAATCATTATAGATATTTTCTGTGCCGCATTATGCAATTTCCCATACTAATGGGGCCGCTGAAAGCATAGAATTACGAAGAGGATATGGTAATTTTAGGATATGGTAGCTTAAAGGCATCAGTCCATGAATCTGAGGTGGTGCAGATTTCAGGTGGAGTATTCGTATACAGGATGGAAGACTACGGAGAGGGGGGTGATTCCGTCCATTTCTTCTTAATTGCCGTAAAAAACGGCCCGGAAGATAGGGCTTCATTCGTTTTGGCGCACCATTTTGTACAAGAGGTTCGATTGGAGCGCGCCAGTCTTGTGCGGCGCCGCATCTTCCGGGCCGTTTTTTACGGACGGAATCACCTCCCTCTCCGTAGTCTCCCATCCTGTATACGAATACTCCACCTGAAATCTGCACCACCTCAGATTCGTGGGTGATGCCTTTATCTAGTTCGCGACGATATCAATGACTAAGCGCTTCTGCTTTTGAGAAAAAAGGTCGAATAAACTGCGAACTCGTTACTTTGAACAAATTCCGTAATGTGATGGAAAACTGCATTCGGAATCAATTCACTGTATTTTCCTTTTTTCCTTTCCCTTGAATATTTTTTTATCTATTCCAAAGCACTGCCGTCATGCTCAGCCAAAGCAACCAAAACAAGTTCTCGTTGTTTTCCATTACGATAACTGTTGTTCGCCCCGTATGTTGTGAAAAGCCCGAATCATAACAGAGACAAGAGAAAAAACACCGGATCAAAATAGTAACGGAAAAATAGAATCTTTTTAAAAACCATGTCACAAACGATAGTATTAGGTTGGAGCAATGGCCACTACCCATCAGACTGCAGTCCGAGCGAAGCTGGCGATCGTGTCCTCTCAATTCCAACTCCACTGCGCCGCTTACGCAACTACACCTAGCTTCAGGTCGGACTCAACATAATTAGGAGCGAAAAAGTTAGTATAAAGTAAGGAATACTAAGCACTCAGAGACTAAATAAGATAAAAAGATTTTTGATAAGACACACCAAGAATCTATGAATCATCATTCCTTTGAAATATCAAGAATGTATCCGAAGAAGATAGCCGTTGAAAAATATAGTGGCGAACAGCAGTGAGCAATTTTAAAAAGCTACTTACTGATGGACTTTTCTTTCAAGTAGACCAAAACAAGTTTTAGGAAACTCTTCAATAAGAAAGTACGATTTCTTTGGACATTCCAAGAGGACGCTACCGGTGCTGCGCTTGATGACTGGTTTGAGTTAAAGAAGTAGGGTTGAAAAAGTCCTAGAGTATCGAGTAACAAATCATTTGCCCAACTAAGAACCGTCTGTCCTAGCTCAGCTGGAACTGAAATGTCACATTCCTGCACTTGTACCTCGCTCCTCAAACCCTCATCGCTGTCCTCCGCATAACTGCAAGTAGGCACCATACGTTCCTTTCAATATTTCTACTTACGGATTTTCATTCTTCATTTCTTTTTAGTTTCACATAAACATCTCGTTTCGTACTGCATTGTGCTTTACACTAATTCCAAAAATTATCAGGACACTTTTACCCTTAAGATATGAAGCTGAATGTGACGGGTTCAGCTGAATTGTGGATCACCCATTTTAATGTTCTTCTTGTACACTATCACGCTCATACTTCTGCTTGTTTTTTTTTTGTTCAAAAAAGGCAAAAATTGGGCTGTTTTTCCTTCATGCTTAAGGTTTTTGAAGCGTAAACTATAATGTGTCCAAGATTCGCATTAAAACAGTTCTCACGCAGCATTTTATCACCGTTAGAAATAAATCAATTGCGTAAGAAATGTGAAAGAAAGAAAAGGAAAAAAAGAAAAGAATTTGGGCAAGTCAATATGTAAATGGCTGCAGTGGTTATCAACAAAATATTTGTCCAGTTTTGTTTCTTCTAATTCACAAAATCGTATATAATCGAGTCAAAACGAGCTGAAGCTCGGTGTAGTTGCATAAGTGCTCAAAGCGGTGCGGTGAAGCGTAACGACTACGATCGAAGAGGGACCATTCCTAGCATTACGGGAGCGGTAAAGAGGGTCCCAGCTGATTCACTGCGAATACACGAACATAACCCGACGAAGTCACGCTCCAGACGTCCACGGAGACGCAGACAACCGTCTTAGATGCTCTTCTGGACAAAGAGACACAAAGAACTACACAGTCATAAGAAATATCACTCTGAACGTCCGGCTAAAGACAGACTTCAGACTTTTTGTAGTGTTCGCTTCGCTGGCCTTGACCAATCAATAAGAAATAACAGCAATGACTTTTTTTTGTGAAATTATAATTGTTTTTCCTTCTATCAACGTTTTTCTTTTCAATATTTTCCTTCAAAAATTTAGGCATACAGGAGAAATTTCGTGATTTTCTTCCCAAAAGCGTCAGTACTATATTTGGAGAGCAGACAAACTTAATTTTACATTTACGCTTCTCTGAAACCTCCACAATTTGGAAACATTATTCGAAGTATGAGTTTCCGCTCTCAACTATTAGCACAAAATGATGTGCTAACATGAAATGACGTGAACATCATCATCGTAGTGATGAAGATAAAACTCTACGTCACTACGTGAACGTGTGTTGGCTAGTACTGTATCGAAGCAGCCGTTTGTATGTGTGTTTCCACTTTTTTAAGAAAGGATGTTAGCAGCATAGGGGAATGTCCTTGGAAATAGATACGCGAATGAGTCGTAGAAATTCTACTGTTGGGGCTTCCGCGCACCAACCAGACACAGTGGGTCCAGTCTCTCTTATCATCGACCCCGATGATAGATAAGGGGCGTGGTATAAAGTACCGCTCGCTGTTATGGTTATTTTCGTGGCATAACGACTTCTACCGTCCAAGATTGCGGCAGGCAACGCTCTCCCCACCGGTCGCTTCGCTCACATTAATTGCACCATTCTCTGCCTACTGTGCAATAAATATATTCCACTTAACCACCGTTTCGGTCTGTTCAATTAGGATGATAAAATCCCTAAGTTTCTAGTCACCCACTTGTATAGCCCTCTCTTTATTGGAATTTCGTGACACACACACACGCACACACGCACGCACGCACGCACGCACGCACGCACGCACGCACGCACACACACACACACACACACACACACACACACACACACACACACACACACACACACACACACACACACACACACACACACACACGGACTAGGCGCCTTATATATAGTGTGATATATATATATATATATATATATATATATATATATATATATATATATATAACATGATGTAAAGAAGAGAACGGGAGCGAATTTTGTCTAGATTTTACCTTCAGGAGGTCTAGAAATCTTATCAAATGAACCTCTTTTTCTTCCAAGAGTTCAGAGATACAGAAATTCCCTCTCTTCGAAAATGAACTGAGCTACAAATAAGCTTGGGACTCACAGGATAACGATAATCCTCATTCCCATCACTGTTGAAAGTTGGCTGTTTCGTTTTTGACGGAAATTTTCATATTTGAAGGTATTATTATAGATGCATACTTCTCTCGTAATTCACGTGATTATTTCCCTTACTTCTGCCACAGTTACAAATTTGAGGTCATATCACATCAGAAATTTTGCAGTGGATCTGATCCTCCAAAACAATCTATTACCTCGAGAATTACATCTCAGCCGATAGCCTAGCGCATGAGTAAGCGATAGGTAAGCAGAGGCAGTTATTTAGGTATTTACGAAGGTGAATCTCTCTTCACCTTCGCTAATTCCTCTGCCGAGGCACGATCGCGGTGTAAAGAAGGTTCGGGCAGATTTTCGACCATGTCGCTCAAAAATCTGCCCGGACCCTCTTTACATGCATCCCTCTAGCATCAGTAATCATTGCAGCTCACGATGTTCCCGCCTCGATCTCAACCGCTAGCTCCTACGCGCCGCTACGACAAGTGCCGCAGATGCAACGAGCTCCATGTCGTTTTCATCCGACTACACCTCATCAGTAGATTTAATGAAACTTCAATTATCATGCTCATAACTGCAGTCTAATTAGTTGTATTCTGACACATCATTCACAATCTTTAGAGGGAAATACTGAAATGTATGTAATTTCATCTTCCTCATTTAATCTGCACTCCAAACCTCTACACATCTTTGTCGAGTCGATACCTATTTTCTGACACATATTCACGGAGAAAAACACTGAGATACAGAGGTAATGGCATAGTTGCAGCGTGAAACAATGAATGAGGGTCAAAAATCCAAAAAATTGGTGCGAAATCGAGTGTTTCAAGTAGTACGGATCCATTGGTCCAGATTATAAGGCCTATCAACATGCGATCGGAACGCGATAGTCGACTGAAACGCTTCCATCGAAAAGTGATATAAAGTAGATACATAGCAGTAGTTAGCAGTGAAACGCCTATGCAGCAACGCATGTTGTACCCGTAGTCGAAGTGCTGCTAAAATAAAAAAAGCATTAACTGGCGTTATTACGCATATTTTTTTTCTTCTCTACTTCATCTTCCAATTCTCAATTACCCATCTTTTTCGATAACTTTTGTCCATTTTGATGAGAATTTCATAATTCCGCAATTGGAAAAGTCCTCATTGGCAAAAAAACGTGACTATCTCATTCTCACAAGCCTCTCTTCAGCCCAGCTTTGTATCATCAAAGAAATTTTTGCAAATGCTTGAAAAAGTGATAATCACTTGAGATAGGTCGGGACTATACGACGGGTGCGGTACAACCACCCATTCAGGCTCTCGGAGCTTCTAACCCTTCGTTAAGGATGTGTGCAGCCTGGCGCTATCTTAATGGAACACAACATGTTTCCTATTGGCCAATTCTGGCCGGTTCTGGTCGATCGCTTGCTTCAATCTAGTAAGTTGTTCACAGCAGAGGTCCCAATTAAGAGTTTGGCCTGATGGGAGGAGCTCGTAGTGAATGATTCCCTTTCAATCCTATCAAACACACCGCGAAACCTCTTCGGGCGCTTGGTGATCGTTTGGGCTGGCTCACCGCGATCGGACCACAATCTTTTCCGGTTTTTGTTTCCACATGTTATCCATTTTTTTATCGCCAGAACCATCCGCTCCAAAAATGGGTCGATTTCGCTAAGCAAAGAATGGAGCAAATGCAAGCAAGCAATCCCAGGCATCAATTCGGTCCAAAAGATTTGGATATTCGTTGGAGTATACCTATATCGGGTCGTAGATTATGAACACAGAGGTGGTTCCGCTCACCTCTCCTTGCATTAATGTAAGCGGACTACTACGGAATGCGGTTCTTTACGACGCCCTCTACTGCAACGCTCCACCCTTGCGCCTCACCCTTGCCTGCGACTCGTCGAAAACCCATTCGGACGGTGCGATAGGCAATTCTTTTCATTCGACGAATCGCAGGCGGGGGCGCGGCGCAAAGGTGGCGCGTTGCAATAGAGGACGTCGTGACGAATGAATTCGACGAATCGAATTCCGAAGCCGTATGTTTACAATGATGGAGGGAGAGATGAGCAGAACTACTCCTGTATTCATAATCTACGACCCGATATAGGTATACTCGAACGAAAACGTTGTGCAATGCCTTTAAGCTCTTGTACCTCATATATCCTCGCAATTTCAGGCAGGGCCCCTTTCTTATGATTTGTGTGTTTTTTTGCCGCGGATGGCACTATGCTCATCGAAACCCCTAATTGCATCCCCACCTTGTTTAGCAAATAGCATGGGATAGGAGTTCACGTTCTTTCTGCGCTTGATTACAACTCTGCGTTCGTTTCAAGAACACAGAAGTGACCCAGCAAAACCAGAGGTTCTTGACATCACAAAAGAATATATTCAGCTCTGTATTCATTCCAATGAAATACCCACTCACCGTCATATGATAAACATGCCTTGTAAACCATAAGAGCAAAAAAGAGCCGTAGAGAGTGGATCTGAAAACAAAACATTTTGCTGACTCAGCGACTTCAACGTTTTGTATTCGTAATAGCTGGAAACATACAATCTAGATCGGCTTGTGATTCCAATAAACCATGATTGGGTGAAACAGAATGAGACGTACGACGCAGAAAGTATGAAAGCAAACGCAGAAAAATAATCGAGGTACTCGGTAACCCAACAATCTCGGGCGTGGAACAAAGCCGAGCATATCCTATAAGCACATGTGCGTAGTATGCATAGTACATGCACATATAGATAGGAAGGGAAAAAACCGGTGTGAATACTTAGGAGTGAGTGATCTAGGTGTAGCTTACAGCATTAGTATTTCCATATGGGTTCACATCACCGTCAAATCTCCGGAAAAAACCTTCAACTGTTCTCGAAAGTATCACATAGAGATATTTACTCAAAATATTGTGGAATTGGTTTTGTCCGTGATTGTCTTTGATTTATTTCAAGATATGACGCTCATGTAACCCATGACAGGCGACTGTTTCTCAATTCTAGGGCGTTCCTGTTACACTGGGGTTGTATTTGCTGAATCACATAGCAATTCTCATAATGACACTTACACCTTATTTTGGACAATGGAAATGAAAAGAGTACCCATGAAAAACGCCGACGTGCGGAGGCGCTCGTTGCGAGACAAACATATGAGGGATTCGTGGTGCGAGGCACATACGGGGAGGACGATTGTTTGTCAAGCATGAGCACCGCGAAGAACTTACGAAATCACAAAAAAAAACTTGCAATTACCAACTACGAATAGCGTAACAATTAATCTTTTCAATACACAAGAATTCTTGACCAACACACCATGTTACTAATCCGGTGAAGGTGTAAATTCTCCACGCCTCTCGACTCTCAAGCTGGTCTATCAATTTTACCTGTTGATAGAACAACCATAGAGAATAAAAATTCATCAAGGAGAACACGAAAGATGCAGGTTCCTGAAAATCATAGTTTTTTTTCAATATAGAGCAGGAATTTATTGTATGATAGTAATTGCTTCACCAAACAATCACAAATTAGCTACTTTGTTTACATTGCTTAAGCTGCCTCATAGTATTCGACAAGAAGAAATTTCATTCATATTAACGCTTGCGCTGAGAAGATCCGCATTTCCGCAATGTTTTCCAATAAAACTATATTTACTCTTTTCTTGACTTTGTTTTAGCTTAGCTAAATCGAAATTCGATCGAGAATAAGATCTTTTACTACATACGTCCAATTATCTGACTTTGAACAAAATATTCAGCATCAGGAGAAATCTTACCTGAATAACGATATCAAACATTCCTAGGAAAGGAAGCTCCACAGCTACAAAAGGCCATTTTCCATGGAACTGTGGCGCGAATCCGCGATGTTCCATGAACAGATCCACGGTCTTCCACATGCATTCATAACGGCAGCTAAAGTAATTATTCAACGCACCCTTTTACTAGTAAATTTTAACAAAAACTATTGATGAACCGAAAACATGATCCACTTGTCCACGAACAGGAGTCGAACCGTTGTGGACAAGAGTGAGCATCGCGACAGTTATCAGTACAGCTTCGATAGTAAGAAGAAGAGTCCCCAACAGAAGAAGACGTTGTCCGAATCAGTACGGTAATTACAATCACATAATATGCAAAGACCATGTGCATGTAACCTGTAAGTGGCATTGGTGAAAAAGTACTGTTTTCAGGGCTGAAACTCAATATTTCAAGACAATTTTGAAGTCAGAAAATGGACTACGATCTTCTGCTTTTAACGAATATTGTTCTGCTGAGGGTGCAGCTAATACTCTCTCAACCTTGGTCAACATCTTTGAATACATACGATACGATTTTTTTTTTTCGCAGCGAGAAAACTATGAAAACAAATATATATCGTTCAGCCCTCAAGCGTTTACAGGTTAAGAACATCAACCTATTAATTAACGACGTTAGTGCGCTTCCATCTATACTCACCTGAGCCGAAACAACATTGGCTGCAAACGCAAACTGATTCCTGCAATACCTGCAGGTTGCAGGCGAGACTTTATAGTGCAAGTCAGGTGCAAAGATTGCTAATGAAATTCAATGGTCCTATCAGGACCTCTCATCTAGATAGTGTATGTAGTTCTCAGCGAAATTAAATGCTACGAAAAAGAAAGGCACTGAAAGATAATCTCGGTAGAGGGGGAATAAACAGAAATAGAATAGGAAGATTAATTCGTTCGACAGGGAAATGTCACTATTCGGATATCAGGCCAGGACGGATGACAAACTCACCTATATCTAGGAAAAGTGCTCTAGACACGAAACCAGTTCATTGTCACTAGGGTGAGTATCTGCTCAGAAAAGTGCTGAAACCATAATTTTACCCTTTGCTGCTTGAATGTAATGAGTTGTCCTAATATAGAAAACCAAGGTGAATTCTATTGTTAAAAATCTGCCTCGTAGCCGCAAGCGGCTTCTCCATAACCAGTTCCTCACGGCATGATCCACAGAAATCTGCATAAACGAGTGAAATACCACTACCACGACTAAGAAGATAGATACATGTGTTATTTATTACATTTTTACTATTGGTTTACTAGTATCAGGAGAAGAAGTTAGGAGAATATTTTGCATGAAGAAAATTGCTATAAAGAAATTTGTTCCGAGCAAATAATCTATCGAAAAAATGTGCTGTCACACCAAGGAATTATTTCGAGTATCTGCAACGGGTATATTATACTCCTCAGAACGGTAGCAGTAAACAAGAGTTCAAACTTTTATTAGCCAACTTGATGGTGATATCACAGAACATCTACACACATAAAGTAATCTTCCTCTGTTGAAACAAACCATCAAGAGAAAAGAAACGTAAGAAGAATAGCTAACTGTGTACAGTGGAAATCGGCAGCATAGCTACATACGTACGACGGTAGCATACCCGTTATTATACAATAGGTAACTAAACGTAGAAAGAACTCAGCAAAATTGAAATATTCGCTAATGCGTGTATAAATAAGATATTAACATTTTGCATGGCCTTTTTTGAGCTGAGCAACACCAACAAATAACGAATAAGGATTCTTAATGACCAATGAGGGTGACTAACTCTGTTGTAGGCACGATAAAATCCCTGGCGTACCTGATTGCTATGCTACGGATGTTTGGGAAACAAAATTATAATAGGAACAATCAATATGCTAATAAGAAAATGATGCAACTTATGAGAGGATTGCGCTAGTCGAAAGACAATGACATTTCTGAGGGTAAAAAGGAGATATTTAATGTTCCTCTGATAATACACTGGGGTGACTTATCCCAATAGTTAAGATGTAAAATAATGGTGGCACCGGGACGAGCAAAAGCGAGAAGAAGCTTACAGCCGAGTCCCTGCAAAAACAGTTAATAAAACACACCAAGAATTGCGAGAAAATCCAATAAATGAATAAGTCAGTATTTTTTTTCAAAATCAGTTTTCCAAACAGATCACAGATCTGTTTTAAAGGGATAACGAAATCAAAGCTATTGTCTTCGCATGAAAACTCCTTTTCTATATGGGCTTCCAGAATAACTTAGCAACCAACTGATCCCCTTTTATAATTAATCTTCTGTTGCTGACAAATCTAGAGTTAAAATCACCATAAACAATTAATTAATTGCTTGAATGAAACAATTAATTGAAGCCAGTAACGAACATTATTTTGAGAAAATAAACATACTTCTGCACTGAGATGGCCAGCAGAGCAAATGCCAACAAGGACATGTTCACCGTTAGCATAGCAATGTGCATGGGAGAAGTGCACACGATCTCTGCAACGGTAAATGTGAAGCATTTGAAAAGGTCACATGAGCCAGATTATTCTTACTCGCTATTTCCTTCATTGAGACTTTGCCTTCGGCAGCCAAATGTATCGCGTTTGCACACAGGCTCCACAACATCACAATATACGGATAAGACTGGTACAATACGCCCGCCTGTACATTGAAATTTTCGTATAGAAGACGAAAATTGTTGAAAGTGTTCAAAACCTCACCAGAAGTGCATGAATAACAGCAACTTTGGGTACTGATAATAATGCGTAATAATATGCTTTAGCATCTCTTTTTCGCTTCAGAACCACAAGATACAGGAATGAGCGAAACACCAATATCGCACACAGTAGAAAAAGCAGGTAGATAAACGGCAGGGAGTACCTGAAATGACGTTAGGCTAGTAAGAAGTGGTACGAAGTAGGCAGCAGCAAACTTACAAAGGAAAAACCACTTCATAGGAACAGCGCATGGGTTTCACATGATTGATGATGGGGTTATACAATTCGGGGTACCTAAGAAAAATACATGACCATGAAAACGAGTATCGTATGAAATAACCTTAGAGGAAAAATCAGAATAACAAGGACGATGAAGAGGAAAGGAGCCTCTTATTTGCCGAGCGTAATGGTGAAGAACAAAATCTTTCCACCTTCAAAAAAAGACGATGTTATAAAATCGCATGACAATCGAACTAACCACTCTTTGATATTCGACCTTGCACAACCCCATAATTTGAACGAAAGTCGTGGTGGGAATACTAGCACAGTGGCAATGGAAGCAGCAATACATTCAAGGACACAACAGAGATGTTCGCACAACTCATGTACACGGGACCTGAGAAGTTATTTGTTTAGGTAGCACAAAAATTCGAAAAGAAAAACAGCAGAACTAAAAAAAAATCGATGAAGGAATTACGTTTTCTTCGGTGTATGCCAATGCACACAAAAGCAGTGGACGAGGAGAGGAAGAATAGCCATAAAAATCAGAAACAGCCAATCGTATGCAGACAACTCTGATTCACATGGAGTGCATACACGATGGTCTACCGCACCACTTCCCCACTTGCACGGCTATAATAGGATAACGATTAGGAAATAGGAATTTGAAAATCATCTCAGAAGTGAAATGATATAAAAGCAGTTTTAAGATCCCTTCAGTTTCCTGATACTTGCTCAAGGAAGGCAATATCCATGATAAAACTGTTAGGAAGTAATACCTCAATAAAATAACTCAAGTCGATTACAAAGGATGTGAACAAGTTATATATCAATTAGACGAAGTAACGTCGCCCAAACCCGTTTACGTTGTCGTTTGTCTGAGAAACAACTCCAATTATTTAACGTAGAAGTTTGGACCACCTCCCTGTTCTAGTACGTGTAAACATGTGTTAGCAAATAGTGTAATAAGCGCGCAATTCAAGGGTGATAATGATTACACCCGAGGGTCATTTCCTTGATCTGCCATTATTTTCAGAAGAATTGTATGTTGTCCCGTTACTCCTAATAAACATCAAGTCAACTTCAACAAAAGCTTAGTCTTATAAGCTGCCTTTGAAGTGCATTCTGTCTAGTAATAATATTATCGAAAAAATTTCAACAGGTGAAAACCACGAACCTACAGACTGCATACAAGCAAAAACTACGGATGGTTTTTTCCAGGATGATCTCTCCGAAATATCTCGTAATCAAAACGAAACAACACCAGATATCAATAGCACATTAACTGAGCAGATATTCCTCGCAACTGCTCATGCGGATTTCCAAACGTTCACCAAGTAAAATTGTACACATAATTGCAGATCGCGTTACCTAGTCCGTTGATAAAACCAAAATATACTGCTGGCATCATTACTGACAAACCCAGTCAATTATTTTGTTTGTTTTAGCTGTATAACTGCAACTACGAACGTGTGGTTCAAATAATATCTGCGCGACTGTCGAACAGGAGTCGTAAGAAAACGAATGTGAACTACGGTTAACCTTACGCTAGAGATTAGTTTTTTCATATAGCAAAAAATCATAAGTTTTCTCCACAATAACAAAATGTTGAGAATGTTGGAAATTTAGTTTCATTAGAACTTATTTCTCCTTTAGAGAAACTATGAAAGAAAAATGCTAGTAAACATGAAGAATGCCTAAAAAAAGGAAGATGTGAGGAATAGATACGAGATTGGAATTTTCTAAATTTTTCTAAATTCTAAAATGAAACTGTCTCAAACATTTTAGGAACTTATTACTAACCAGTCTGAATGTCCGGCTAAAGCCGGACTTCAGACTTTCAGTGGTTTCAGCTTCGCTCCCCTTCACTGATCAATGAAAGTTAATAGTAATGGTGTTTTCTGTAAAATTAGATTTGTGATTTTTTTAACAACGCTTTCCTTCTCTTCTTTATACTATAAATTAAGGCTAAAGATTACGGAGTTTTCAATTCTAAACGCGTTAATTCTACATTTGGAGAATATTCGACCATCAGCTACAAACACTCCTTCGATGCCAGAATAATGTAGATACAACTTGAAAGCATTACTCGAAGTATTTGTATTCCTCCTGATTTCCCCCAATAGTTAATAATGATGTTTTGGCATGAAATGACGTGAAAGACATCATCCTACTGATAAAGACAACGTTCTACGTCAGATCACATAAACATCTTGCCACTATTTAAGCAGCCGTTTGCATGCGTGTTTCCACTTTCTGAGAACGGCATGCTACAAACATGAGGCGAACGAAGAAGCAAATATGCACACGGAGGAGTCATAAAGGTGAAGAGCATAGCGCCCAGTGGTCACAGCTATGAAACGGCTGCAACCATTTATCTTTTATCTCATGCACACTGAGTTATGGCGCACCAATGACCGGGTCCACCGCCGCCGATGGATTCCCCGCACCCCATATTATGGATATCTGGCGCCGGCGCACCAATCTGACGCCGGTGGACCCGTCGCACCCGCTTCTATAGGTATCTGACGCCGGTGGACCCATCGCACCACCTTCCATAGGTATCTGACGCCGGTGGACCCGTCGCACCCGCTTCTATAGGTATCTGACGCCGGTGGACCCGTCGCACCACCTTCCATAGGTAGCTGATGCCCGTGGACCCGGCACACCTCCTTCTATAGGTATCTGACGCCCGTGGACCCGTCCCACTCCCTTCCATAGGTATCTGGCGCCGGTGGACCCGGCACACCTCCTTCTATAGGTATCTGACGCCCGTGGACCCGTCCCACTCCTTTCCATAGGTACCTGGTGCCGGTAGACCCGTCGCACCACCTTCCATAGGTAGCTGACGCCCGTGGACCCGGCACACCCCCTTCTATAGGTATCTGACGCCCGTGGACCCGTCGCAACCCATTTTTTCTAATATTAGTCAGTTATTAGGGAATAGTCTTAGTTAAAAGAAATTGCAGAAAGTTCCTCTATTCTTGTTGCTTAAAAACTGTTGACCTCGAAGCAAGGTGTTAAGAGGGAAAAATGATAATGAAAATGATTCTCGGTTGTTAGAAGCGAAGGCAGGGTTTTTGTTCTATGACACATCTTTCACGATTCATAAGTGAAATAAATCTACTGTCTTACTCCACACTGTGACCAGAGAGGCTCTGAGCTGCTGTCGTTCCCGATAGGTAGCATATAACGACCACAGAATCCTTGACATAATGGTGGAAGCGAGCCCGCATCTCCGAGCAACGGACCAGAGGACACCATCGAGACCTCGTCACCTCTGTGGTATGCATTACAGCATCTGAAATTGATAGTAAAACCGCTGATAGCACTTCATAACACAATCATGAACATCGAGAATAATATAACGGGCACCGAAACAAGACGCAAAAAGTAGAACGGATCAAAACTTCCATCAGTTTCAAAAAGTGAGAAGCGAGATCTCAATTTTCATATAGAAACTTACAACGTATAGTATCAGTTCGATAGGATAACGAACACAGACTAAGTAATCACAATGAACAAAGGCACAAAAGTAGACAAAAAATGATTGCAGCCATTTAATAGAAGCAGAGGTCAGTGGATAGAATGAAATAAAATGATCATTTTCGACGGCGTATATTGCTATTCGTGACATCGTCAAAGTTGTTCTGAGACGGCAAGACTTCCCATCCAGGAACCTCAGAAAAGTTGACAGAGGAAGGAACTTCGTCCACATTATCAGGAATGTACTCATCATGAGGAACCTAGATCAGAGGACAAATAAAAACAGTTGGCTGAATACGCTACATCTCAAAAGATGCAGAATGTTCTACTCAGAAACCTCTTGAATTCATCTCCTACAAAAATCTGAATCGCTGAAAAAATTCGGTAGTTACAATTTTCTTTTTCAAGCACAAACTTTCAAAGTTCTAAGAAACCTACAACAGACAGTCATAGATATAGACTGGAAAATGAGCAAAAAAAAAGCCCATAAACAAAATCTGGATCTATTTGTAAAACAAAAATTCAAAATTCGTTTAATTGAGGCAAACTATCATATAAAACCATTTGAAAAAGTGATTAATCATTAGACAAACGTATAATGATATCATGACTGGTAAGGTAAGGATAAGGTTCAAAATCTAGTTAGTTTTTCAGGAACGTACTTTTGGGCGAATCATGGTTGATTTTCCATTCAGCCCTACGTCCTTTGAGAAACTTCTTGGGAGAAGGGAAAACGCAGTCTCAGCATTATGAGTCTCTGAATCTCCAAGAAAGCTTTTCACTCCCCAGTAACAAATGATAGAGGAAAAGCATACTGAAAAAAGACCGTTATGAAGTATCCGCTGTTATCACAAAGACGCCAGTAATCAAAAGCTAATGTGCAGACGCTCATCCATTAAGACATAGGAGTGTTATCGATTAATTCTGAATACTAAGAAGAAAACTGCATATCCTTCTTTATAAGTTCAAAAATATGTAGCAGATACAGCAGCAAAACAAGCTACACACGTACTTAAATATAAATATTTGTTCTTTATAAAATAAAGTAACTAAGAGCCACCATAACATTAACTTAATTCCTTCAAAGGAGACGAACAAACTAGAAAAGTTCGTTATCGATTGAGTTAGCTTCTGACAACAAAAACAGTATCAAAGAACTGACCTGAGAAGGAACCAAGAAATAGAATCAAAGATGTAGTAATTGGCCAATTGTATAGCAAATATCGAATAATTCCAAATTGTGCTCCAATCACAAGGCTCGCACTGTCAACCTTTAATCAAACTATCGCGCCGTAATAACAGGAGAGGATAAGAAAAAAAAAAAAACAAAAACAGAGAGTTATAAGTGTCCTCTTCGAAGAGTTCCAGTAATTTTCTGTTCAAATGACATTACTAGCCAAAATTAGCATTTCCTCATCCTATCCAATTACGCCTTCAAATCAAACGGTTGTATATTCTGAATAAATGCCGTCACGCAATATTCACTAAATAAATGTAACACTGTAATAATAAATGTAACACTCTGCACATCTAAAGGCATCACCCCACGAATCTGAGGCGGTACGGATTTCAGATGGAGTATTCGTATACAGGATGGGAGACTACGGAAAGGGGGGGGGGGGGGGGGTGATTCCATCCATTTCTTCCTAATTGCCGTAAAAAAGGGCCTGGAAGATACGGCTTTGAGCGTTTCGACGCATCATTTTCTACAACGAGTTCAATTGGAGCGCGCCAGCAGTGTGCACACGCCGCATCTCCACCGCCGTTTTTTACTGCAATTAGGAAGAAATGGACGGAATCAGCCTTCTCTCCATAATCTACGATCCCGTATACGAATACTCCACCTGAAATCCGTACCACTCAGATTCGGTGGATGATGCCTTTAACGGATGTTTTGTGGTTATATGCAAGTCCACTAACGAGACGTAATCTGGATTCAATTCACTTTAAAAGAGTGACTAAGAGCCTTCTGTGAATTTTCAGACAAGCAATCTATTAGGCTAAACGACAACGACGAATTAAAGGAGACTGATCGAAAATAAGATTATGAGCTGATGCCCGGACAACCGTTCGCCATTCTTCACATGCCCATTGCCAGGAAATGTCTCAGGAATAGGAAAAACAGCTATTACTACATTGAACATTCACAACAACAAGAGCAGTACAATAGAGGAAATAGTGACAATGGGACAGGAATGGAAAAATATGCGGAGCACATCTGATGAAAACTGAGAACTTGAACCCAAATGATTTGCTTTTACTGAATCGGGATCCCTTTCCGAGCAAAAAAAAACATTTAAAAAACGCTAACTGCTGACCGCTAATCCATTAAGTGAACATATACGGAGAAAGCGAGTGTTGCACTCACAGACTGAAGACTTCTTAAATAAAAGTTGTAGATAGGAAAAGCTAAACCGGATATTCACTTAATTTTCACGTTTACAATGAAGAAATAGGAAAGAATTTAAATTTTGGTGAAAAAAATCCCACAGGGTTATACCAAATTCAAAGAAAAAAGATCTAATGCATCCAGTCAGCACCAGCTTCCCAATGTACTCGTGATTTCTCAAACTACTTAACGGTAAGTTCATACCTGCGCAAAACGGTCCTGAAGTTCATAGAAAAGCTTTGTTGAAGGATGAGTTAACGTCTCAATGTGGGAAGACGTCATAAGAATATCCAAAGAATTGTAATCATGAAAAAATCCGGTGAAATATAGCGGAAAGAAAAACACCCATAGTGCCTAAAATACTAACGCAAAAATAGTTTAATGGAAATTGAAGAATATGGCATGTGACGCACCTTAGTAAAAAGGCTTGGCTCCCTCAAGTAAGATGTTTTCGTGTAAGTTTTTAGTTGTTGGTTCTCGTTGTGGAAAGACAAAACATTTTGGAAAAATCCTAATCTACGTCCTTGGTCATTATCAACGAATCGAAGCCGAATTGATAGAGAATATTCTACGGTTGGTGAAAACAGTGTTCCCTAAAAACATGCATACGTTTCTACGAACACGACTATCACATAAATTTGTTCAAAACAAAGAAATGCTTCCAAGCGCACAGCTTTGGTTAGGCCCGCAAATCAATAAGCTGGAATTGACATCGTAAATGCCGAGTGAAATAGGATTGTCAGAATACTTTTTGAAGCTGATTATTGCTACTCAAGGCGGATGCGACGTAGTCGGTAGTCCATCGGAGGTCAATAAATTGGTACCAAACTTGTTTGGAAAGAAAAAAAAACAGTGACTTTACAGGCTGCTCCGTAAATTGTTGTAAAGCTGCATACTCGCGGCTATAAACCTCAGACTATTCTGACTTGAAGTCGGATGCATAGGCGTATTCTCGTAAAGATCAACGAAAAAGCGATAATAAATGCAGGGACAAAACCCATAAACATGATTCCTTGCAAAAGCGGCAAGCATACAATGAAAAATTGATGAACTAGTAATCATTGTTCTGAGAAATGAAAATGAGAACTTATGTGCCTTGTCCAACGCCCAGCAAATATTTTGCTTGAAGATTTTAGGCTCGTCTCCTGATACTATTCACGCTTATAACCTCCAGCATGAATTCGCAATTTCAGCCAAATTTGACAAACGGTTTTCGTGAAAGCTAGATGAGCCACACAGAAAACAATATAGAACGAAGTGAGAAGGCATAGGAATTCCCCATACATATTCAACGTCCAAGCTTCCTTTTTGATAGAATTTGCCGAAGAAGCTTCCGAATAAAATTACTCCTTTATTTTGCATCGGCAAGCACCATGATACATATGTGAGGCATACATGAAAGCCAGTAATGTTTTAATCATAGGTGTGATAGGGAGAAGCCGAACCCTCCTCAGGTGAAGGGGGTTTAGCTCATGGGGCGCAGCTCAAGTGAAGGGAGTTCTTTCGCCAACCGTCCAAAGTGAAGGGGGTAATTTCGCCAACTGTTCAAAAGTGAAGAGGGTCAGAGGACCGGCTCCGACTATCGCATCTATGATTTTAATGGCTCAAACATTCTGAAGGAAGTAGAATATGCGATAAAGAAATTAGCTCTGAAAAGTTGGAGAGGTGATATAGTTGATCCGTGGCATTGTAAAGTCAAGTTTACGTGAGTTTGCTCAGAACTTATTTTGCAATAAGTAGTATTCCGAAACCAGCTTGGAAATAATATTCAAGTGCAAATGCAGGAACGAATCAGACAATAGCTATTGGGCACCAACAGGAATCGCGAGTGCTTCGCGACAAAACGGAAGTTATCAAAAAGTTATTATAAGTCGATAGGGAAATAAACACCTAGGCGAAAAAAGCAACACAAAACCTAATAACGTAAAAGGAATCGAAATCCCATTCCCACTCATAATCTTCAAACATTGTTAGGAATTAATAACTGCTAACCTTTTCGTATTCTACCGCTGCAGATGGAAAAGAGCATACACCGTGGAGGTCGCTTCTACAAGTACTGAATGAAAGATTTAAATCAATCTCATTTTCAATAGACGATGGGAGTGCAAGTCTCCTAAATATCGTAAGTACAAATGAAGAGAAGCTTTCACCGTAGCAGATGCAAAACTACGTACCTTACCACTAGTGGTACAACTAGTGATGTAACTAAAGCTAAGGAAAATTGGAAGATTAGCAACGTTGCTGTGTAGACGGGGTTCACGCGCTCAGAAAAGCGGAAAAGTCGGCCTATCCGCAAACGAAGGAAATGAGCAACTTCGGATAACATCCCTACATCTGAAACGCACATTCTAATGAGAAGAAAGCAAACGAAAAGCAGCAACCTTCCTAACGCGAATCTCACGACACGGAATCCCCTCGACGACTTCGATTTGTTTGGTGATCTCGCACCGTAGCCTGCGGTGCTGTTCCGGACCCTAAATTCGCCGTAGAGCGCTGAATGTGTCGTGCGGTGGACCCGCTAGGTACTGGTGCGTAGCTGGTTTATTTTTCGTATTCTCACATGCAGAGCATATATTACAGAGCAAATCCGTTTTACTAGAATACATGATATTTAAGATGAATGATGCTACGGATAGGGCAGCATCTTTCGCTTCCTGTTGAATCGCTTGCGTGGAAATGTGGGGCTGGGAACAATGCTCGTCGTATTTCACAAGTTCTGATGCTGTCAAGGTTTTGCCGACAGGACCAGCACTATAACGCGGTGTGAGTGGTGCAGAAGTCCTTATTCACCACATATTGGCTCAGTTTTTGGATTTTCTCTCCAATTTAGGCCTAAGGTTCTACCTAAGGTCGTTTAGACTGAATTTGATCTGCCTTACGTCTTCATGGTCAGGCCAACGCTTGCGGGGTTGCAGTGTTTTCGCATCGATCGAAATAGACCCAACCCATGCCTATTTCTCGGTGTCCTCCAGAACTTCCCAGTCCTGACTATACAAAAATTGAAGTGGTTGAGTACTAAAAAGCATCACAAAGAAAGGGATAGAGGGACTGAAATTAAAAAAGTGGATCGTTGGAAGCTAGATGGGGGAAAATGTAGTTGGGAGGGGGGGGGGGGGGGGGAGCAGTCAACTGCGCTTTTATTTCGAGACACTGTATCTTCCATTTTCTCTGTGCAACTTTAGCTTACATGTCGTAGATCCCTTAAAGAGGTATGCTTAGGTCTTACAGCCCCAACCCATTTGGTTATTTACCTTTCAGAAATAAGAGCGCGTTTTCTTAGCAGTACCCTCCCGCAGTACTCCCCTGATTCAAATAGCCGCATTTAGGCAAAAACTTGGTTCCATATCTACAGCGTAACACCTCTCCTCCTCCCCCTTCTCTCTCATTGAAACAGGTCTTTTTTGTTGTGATTTTTCTCTTTTTTCCGAGGTAATTTCCACATTTGCAGGATTTTGTGAAGAATTTAGACATAATAGGAATCTTGTGAGTTACAATTTTCGTTAGTTAGCCGTTTCCGAACGCTGTAAAGCTTTTGGCAGACTGTACCATCTCTGATATTCTTGCTAGTCTCGAATTTGTCTCATCTTTGGTAGTGAAAAGTCTGAAATTGAACTTGGTGTAAAGGACTAGACATTTTCCTTTTCAATGAACAAACAATAATTCCTAATGTTCAGTTGTCGGTTTTCCTCAAGTCTTTCTGGCAAAGCGAATGATTCCTTCAGTGGAAAAAGAACATCACTCGACAGTGGAAGATATAAATTTAAAACAATTCCAAACGCATTATGTGTTGGGAGGTATATATCATTCCAGTAGTGATTCATTGCGCTTTTTTTCATGTGGAAAACTTTAACTAGTGCTTTTAAAGGATTGTAGCAACTCCTATGGTCGGTTACCTTGTGGTGCAGCACGAGTTTCCAATCGCATTTGGTTTGTTTATTGCCGCTGGGATTACTGATTTGGTAAGACTTCTTCTTCCATGATTTGAAAGGAATTACTTGTTCGAGAAGGCATCTGTTGCGACCATTGTGGTATTCAGCTGGATGGGCTAATTGCTCGCAACATCCCAGGACAAAAGTCATTGTTTGGCTCTGTGCTAGATCCGATCGCGGACAAGTTGCTTGTCAGTGTGATGTTCATCACGATGAGCTATGCAGCACTTATCCCATGTACGTTTTCTCTTCTCCAACTCCTTTTCTTGCTCGTATTTTTTAAAGCTCTAGGATTGCTTCATGACTCTGCCTATTTGTCCTTTAGACTTCCTTAAGATACGTGAACTGGGCTGCATCACTTCATTACTACAAGTTACTTCATATTACTTACGTCGTTTTGAAATTCCCAAATAATTGTTGTTGGAAATGTAATTTCGAAATTTTTGAATCAGAAATCAGAAAACATGAAATTGCTGTCAAGAGTAGTCCTCCCAAATCATTCACGGTTTTTTCATGTTGAGGTATGTTAACAGGGCAACTGACGGCGGTCGTTTTGCTGCGAGATATATGTTTGCTTGTGGGTGGATTTTACAAGAGATATCGGTCGATGGAACCCCCGTATACGGTCCAACGATATTTCAATCCTGAAGTGTCTTCGATGCAAGTCGTACCCTCCACAATGAGTAAGGTAAGATAAAATCTAGCTCTGTTAAGTGGTAGATTATTTGGTCATTTTTAGATAAATACAATCCTTCAACTTTCTGTCATAGCGTGCTCTTTATCCATACCTGTATTCAGTCTCGGTGAGTTCAGTTCGCAGACCGCCGCTGGACTATGGTGGGTTCTAAATTTGTTGCAGTTTCAATTATTATTATGAATATCCAATTTTAATGTTTTTTTTCAGCTGGGTCACCGCATTCACTACTATATACTCTGGTTTACAGTATGCTAGTGGTCGTGCATTTAAGAAAATTTGAGATGGTTAAGTTTGTTCTAGTTCCTTCTCGTTACATTTTTTGTGTTCTTTATTTTGTTGATCTTATTTCGTTATTTTGTATTTGTTTTCATCTTGTAGCATAGAAGATGTGACTCTAGTAAAAATACTAATGTTAGTATCTATTACATTTGCCGCAGCTTTCCTCTCTTACTGTTTAATCATTAGATTTTTTGGCATCGGTCGTTCGTCGGTTGCATATGACCATATTGTGACCGTCGTGTTGTGACCATTGTTTGCAGATAATAGTCTTCTAAGTCTATAAATAAATAAATATTTGTCTGTTGCTGTTGTCCAGCACCATGCCAGAGCCCATACCCTGAAAGGTCGAATACCTGACGGAAGCATGGAATCTCTGGCAACAAACATCCGTCTCATAACACTGAACTGCCGGGCGCTGCGAAGTGAAGCCCAACAAGCCGATTTCCAGATTTCTGCCATATCTGCATGCACCGTTTAATACTTTGTTGAACCGCCAAGCTCCGTCTGTCCCTAACCTCGAGTACGTCCAGTGATCAGAATACAACGCGATCAGCGAAGAACCACCGACGGAGGTTCTCGTTTGTATTCAAAAAATGAACAATGGAAAATCTGGCGGAGACGATGGAATCAGCGCAGAAATGCTGAAATCTCTCCCTCCTTTTGGGATTCGTAAGATGACAAAGACCATCCGTTCAACATGGATTGACGAAAGGATACCTGATTAGTAGAAACACGCTATCATAATTTCTCTCCACAAGAAACTATCCGTCACGAAACTCAAAAAAAAAACCAATCAATAGCACTGCTGCGTGTAATGTACAAGATTTTGTTTGCTCGTTGTGTTTATTGTGAGGAGAGTGATTAAAGTGTGAGAGCGGCATTGGAAGCCTCAACATTTAGCTTCCCTGGACTTCGAAGCCGCATTCCATTCTCCTAATCGAAGCCGTCTTTTCAACGCTTCTCGCGTCGGAGGAGTTCTAGGAGAATCCGTACGCCTAATTAACGACATGAACAGAAAAATAACTGCTGCAGTTAGGATACCAGCCGGATGCACTACACCGTACGAAGTGGAAACTGGTGTGAGACAAGAGGCAGTGGCGGGACCTTTTCTTCAACTTTGCCGTCAATGAAACAATTCGAAGCCGACATTGTAATATTCCCTTCCAGCAGCGCGAAGTTACATGTTGTTAACCTCGGAATTAGCTGCAGCCTGTGTTCCCTTTATAAATGCACGAAGATGCGGGTGTCCTCGAAACCTTCAGCGGAGTGGACGGACAACTTATTCAACTCATGGGTGAGTTCTGTTATTTGGGTTGTATGCTTAAATGCGATGGCAGGTACGAGAGAGATATTCAGCAAAGGTGCGCCAAAGCCAATTCAGCATTCAACTCATTGACCAAATACCTGTGGTCGGTTCCCTCGCCAATGAAGTCAAGCTGAGAGTTCACCCTATCATGATCCTACACGCAGTTCGCTCTATCATGATGTACGGGATCGGGTCGCGCCGTCAGCGGTGATGAAGGAGCTTGACTACGTAGAGAGGGAGCTATCTGGACGACTGTCAGGTTACTTTTGGCGGATGGTGTACCAAAACGAAGAACTTTACTCGAATGTGGATGTGGCGTACTGGAGGATCCCAAGTGGAAAACATCAACATCTTGGTCGGGCTTCTGAAGGAGTCACGGAAAACCATCTGCGCTTCTTTGGGCACGTGATGAGGAGACCGTTTCATCGCCCTGAGGATCCAAGTTGTTCTGAGGATGTTCCTAGAATCGGACTGGAAAATGAGACCAAGTCGTAAAAGAAAGTCCTGGACGGAGGTGGTGAAGGATGATCCGAGGACAAATGGTATCGACAAAGGCAGGTCACTCGAGACGTAAAGTATCGGGGATTACGACTGCAATTATGCTGAAAGTCGCGTTAGGCCGTAACCCATGCCCGCCGATTAAGTCATGTAAGTCATGTTTGTTGCGAAAGGGAGGGACAATGTGTACAGATTTACTGACTACCCTCGTAATTTAATAAAAGCAGTAATGCAGTAAAGTGAGTACATCTTTTTTCATGACAAACTAATAATAGGAACAGAGTAAGAACGAGTACTCTAGAAGTTCATTCATATTTGAAGAAGTCCCTAGTCTCAGGCATATTTGAAGCTAGTCTTCGGAATGCTTGTGATGATCATGTTTCGAAGTAGTAGTGAAGGTTCTAATTCTCAAAGGAAAAATGTCTCGAACATGCTCTGAATAATTGGGATAGGAAGTGTTTCCCATTCGCAATAATGAAAATCAGTTGCTACTGTTGAAAAGACTCAAATTATTCTCCAGACGCAGTATCAGGTGCATCAAATGGTATATGAAGGAAGTGTTTGCGGATAAAAAGGATGAACAAGTAAACGCCATGAATGAAAAATGATGAAAATCTCGTGAACACCAGAAGAGATGGTTTACAATTAGAAGACATTATTTATTTATATTCTGGCATGCACTCCGCCTGTTATAAGTATCGTTTCTCCAGTGATATAATTTGCATCATCTGACACAAGGAACGCCACTGCTCCAGCACACTCTTCTGGTATTCCAAGTCGACCTAACGGGACCTGAAACCAAGGAATACGGGTGATGTATTAGAGAGCCAGAAAACAAATTCAGGTGCTGTGACGATAACCCCTAAGCTGTATTAAGCTTTCTCGGATAACAGATTCAATTTATTAATATACTTATTCATTACATAGTTATAGTAAGGTCAAAACATGAAGCACAGTGCAGTTGCATAAGGGGTTGTGCTCGAAGCGCGTGATGGAGATAGCGCTTCGAGTCGAGGTGGGGCCATCGCGAACTAGAGCAAAAAATGATGTCAGCAAGATTCCCCTCTGGATTCTAATCGCAACGCCCCGCCGAACCGCTTCGAGCGCAGCTGCTTATGCAACTGCACCGTGCTTCATGTCGTTCTTACCCTATTATATTTGTGTGCCTGAACAGAGCATACAAAAAACAAACAACAAATGTAGACTAAAAAAGTTAGGTAACACGTTACTCAAAACAAGAAAAGAAACCTTTAATTACTTGCTTGCATAGGGAAGTCATTAACAGTTATTTTCTTAAAGCTAACACACCACGAACCTGATGTGGTGAGGTAACCTGCGCGAAAAGTTAGAGATGGGGTTGTAGATTGCGAGATCCGCAGTGATTCAACTCATCCCTCCCTAATCGTCGTCAAAAAAAAAAAAACGGCTTGGAAGATGTAGCATTTTCGGATGGAGAAGGAACCAGAAATTTTCAGGCTAGTATATCCATTCATTCTATCTATGAATATAACCTGTCTATTAACAACGTAGTAGCTACGAACCATCATAAGATGGTTTTATAAAATCAAATTAATTTCAATGAGATTACTTCCATAACTCGTGGCACGAAAATTACATCGCGGCCGCTATGCTTGCGCGCTGGCCGCGGTCGTTTAGCAGCCGCTGGGGTGACTTGGGTTCGATGATACGATTACAATATTGACAGTTCCACATTATTATCATGTTTTTATTGATGTGAAGAAAAAAGTTACCTCCATTGTATCTACCATCTGTTTCTCGCCTTCATCACCATTACCATCCCACAGCTGAAATAATGTTCTGTAAGATTTGTGCACATATACATCGTTGTAATAGTCCCCCGGCAACTTCGTACTGCCTTTTGTTTTGGTGCACCTACATTTCATTCGACATTATTTTCAGGGGGAAGGTGTAGTTCACGGATATGACTGCGATCACGCTTATTTCTCGCTAATGAGAAAGGAAAAGGCATTTGAAACACCCCTAGTTGCACTGATGTCTCCAACGATTTCTGGACGAAATTTGCATATTATTAGAGGGAATTGAGCTTGTTTGCGTCTACATTCGTGAACCACACTCTTACCCTTATCCATCCGAACAACGTCGACTTCATGATCTGTTGCTTCCAAATGCATTTAACGTGCTGTCAAATTCATTTGCACCTGTGCATCAGCGCCAACCCATAGGAAAAATAAGTTGTATATGCTTACCATTTCACTCATCTTTGTCTTGATTACGCCAGGTGCAATTGCGTTCACACGAATGTTGTCTTTGGCTAAGCCATTAGCCAGAGCCTTAGTGAGACCAAGTAGAGTCGTCTTTGTGATAGCGTACGCAGCTATTCCCTTAATAGTACTGAAACTCACAACCGATATAAACGAACGCAAAGGACGAAGATATAAAGAAAATCGTAGGCAGGGCAGCCTGGCCGCTTATATGATTGCCACCTGCATCAGGCGTTCGAGTGTACGCATTGGGAACGTACGAGCCATATAACCCGCACTGTTATATGGCAAAAGATTCTCATACATTGCAAAAAGGTGCTGTCGTCCAGCACCATGCCAGAGCCCATACCTTGAAAGGTCGAACGCCTGAGGGAAACATGGAATCTTTGGCGACAACCATTCGTTTCGTCACGCTGAACTGCCGAACACTATCGAATGAACTTCAACAAGCCACCCTTTCTAGGCTTCTGCGATATCTCTGTGTACCTCTTGCTCCACTGCAGGAAACACGTATGGGAGGTCGGCACGTCATTAGTACCGAAAATTAGGCCATATACTGCGGCGATGCTGATGAGAAGACGTCTTCTCAGCTGCCACGTGAGCTGATGGTTGGACGTGGAAGCGATGATGAAGCTCGTCTGTTCGCATAAAGCTGTTTGGAACGTCGCGTTCGACTCTGACAACCGTCCCGTTCTTCTCAGCCCTTTTAACGTCTGAAGAGCAGCGCAAGCGGAAGATGAGGACTCTTAAACTTCAGCTCGATTACGTTCTGGAGAGGAATGTTCCCCAGTCAGATGTCCGAAAATCTAGAGCTGTTTGGGACGTCGCGTTCGACTCTGACCACCGTCCAGTTCTTCTCAGCTCCAAGATACGGTTCCACAGGAGAAACCGCGGAGTTCCTCCTCAACCGAAAATCGACCTCGCAAGTCTGAAAGACGAAGAATGCTGAACAAAACTCCGCTAACGTGTGTCTATTCCTGTTGGATTACGGACCAGGAAGAAGATTAGCGATGCGGACTCTTTCACTATGTGAACAAAGGCGCTGCGAAGGAAACGTTCCCGGTTCTATTGCTGCCGAAGAAGTTTGTCTTTGCATCTGCGTAAACGAAATCCACGTACAACTCTGTACGTGTTGCGCGCAGCACTGGTGACTTCGACCGGGAAAAGCATCTTAGGAGGAAGTTGCGTAGTCAACTGCAACAAGACTTCGATAACGAGTGGACAGCAAGCACCGCCACCTCCTGAACTCGAGCACGTTCATAGGCCGATGTATGCGGTTAATGAGGAGCCACCAACCGAGTCGGAGTTTCTAGTCTGTATTCAAAAATGAAGAGTGGAAAATCTGGTGGAGATGACGGGATTAGCGCAAAAATGCTGAAATATCTTCCTCCGTCTGAGAGTCGTGGGATGACAAAGATCATTCGGTTAGTATGGGTAGACGAAAGAATTCCTGACTCGTGGACTCATGCTATCACAGTTCCCCTCCACATGAAGTGATCCATCACGGACCCTAGGAATTATCGAAGAATCTGTTTACTGCATGCTATGTACAAGGTATTGGAGCGGATTACCCTGGACCGACTCATTAACGTGCGATGAGCAAGCTGGCTTTCGTGCTGTCGATCGAAGTATTGTTGCAGTTGACCACGCAACTTCCTTCTAAGAGGCTTTTCGTGGTTGAAGTCACCAGTGCTGAATTGAATCCGCTTCGCTAAGCTCCTTCCTGGTCCGTGCTAGCCTACACTACAATTGACCAGGTGTTCTTCGTAAGGAGAGTGATCGAAATCTGACAGCGGTATTCGAAGCCAATGCAATTAGCGTTTCTGGACTTTGAAACCGCTTTTGACTCTGCTCACCAAAGCCGTCTTCTCAGCGCGCTCTGCGGCGATGGAGTACCAGGAAAGCTCGTTCGCTTGCTTGATGACATGAATCAACGAACAACTGCTGCATTCCGAACAGCAGCCGGATGTACAACACCATTTGAGGTGGCAACTGGAGTTAGACAAAGGGCAGTGGCAGGATCCTTCCTTTTCAATTTCGCCATCGACGACAATACGCGAAGAACAGTAGATCAGTGTCCTGCCGATATCATTCTAGCACCATCAGAACGCCCCTTGATCTCGAGTACGCTGACGATGTTGTTATATTCGCGGAAAGCAGTACTAAACTTCAACATGTTGTCAACCTTGTATTAAAGATTGCTGCAGCCTATGGAATGTGTCTACGCCCTGACATATGCAAACTAGACAACTAATTAAACTCGACGATTCGATGAGTTCTGTTACCTGAGCTGTACGCTGAAGAAAAACGGCAGCTAAGAGAAAGATATTTAGCAAAGATGCGCTAAAGCCGTTTCCGCATTCAACTCGACGAAATGGTATAATGGTACCCATGTCACCAACGAAGTCCAGCTGCGAGTCCTTCGCCCCATCATGATGTACGGATCGGAAACTTGGGCGGCACCATCTACGGTGATGGAGAGGCTTGATTGCACGGAAAGAAAGCTGCTTAGACGGCTACTTGGCTACTGCTGGCCTAGGGTATGCCACAATAAAGATCTTTATGCGGAAGTCCATCTGGTGTGCCGGCGGGTGACACGTAGCATCGCCATTGAAAGTGGCTAATCTTCGCTTCTTTGGTCATATACTGAGGAGATCGGCAGATCGTCTTTTTCAACGAGTTCTGGGGGGGGGGGGGGGGGGGGGTCGTTAGGTACCCGCAGCCGATTATCTGTAGCTGGATAAGTGCCTGCAGAAGAGGCTGTCGGTAGGCCAGAGCAGGCATATCTTAGGTTAGCCGTAATTACTAAGCCACACCCATCCATTACCACGTCACTAAGGTCATTTTCCGTGTTTGTATTGCAATTACGTATTAGAGTTGATTTTTGGGAAGGTTCAAAGAACAAAATGGCAACAACGTACTAACGTAGAAAATGAAAGTGCTAAAAATGAAGCAAAACGTAGATGATTTGTACAAAAACAAAACAGCATCAGAAGACATGAATGGAGCTGAAAACATTCCAAAATAAAAGTTGAAAAGTGTAAAAACGAGGGCCTGATCGTTGGAAGACGTAGATTTGTGACTGGAAAAACTATATAGAAGATACAGACATATATTTGTATTTATACAAAGTATATAATGCATTAGTGCACTGTATTCATTTAATACTGAGTCAGTCTGTAAAAATTTCGATTTGTTTGTTCTACACAAATAAAACACTTTCTATTTCTGGCATTCGAGTGCAATCTTTCGATGTATCTCTATAGGTAAGCGATCGATAGTCCGTACAGAAGCAATACCAGAAATAGTGTGCTTCTGTAAGGCATATTTCGCACCTCATTAGATGATGAGGGTCGAAGATGGACGATGTGATCGGCGGGGCATAGGGCGAACGCAGAGCAATGCTCTGCTGACGCTACTAACTGCTGCACAGCGCAATTAAGGATGCCAGTCGTTTCCCCTAAAGATGGGTTGTCGCGGAGGATGCGGGTACCTAACGATACGCACCCCGAGTTCTGAGGAGTTTGTCGGGTTCGAACTGGAAGAAGTCACCTGGCCGAGAACAGAACAACAATTTCTGGACTGAGGTGGTGAAAGAGGACTTGAGGACACTTGGCGTGGAGAGGCAGTACAGGCGAGACGCAAGGTTTCGCAGAATATGGAATAGCGACGAATGAATTGATTCTGTGCAAGCTCTCGCAGAAGATCGAGAAGGTTGGGTAGAGCTATGGTCAAGGATGGCACACCTCGGCGAAGATGCAGGTAATCGCATCAGACGGTGACATCAGCTCCCGATTAAGTCAAGTAAGCCAGGGCAGCAATGGTTTTGCTCTGTTAACAGAGGCTATAGTCAGGGACGGTCAAGAGCTACAGTATAATCTGCCGCCGCGTATCCAGGAAGTTGATGAGCGGCGAAAATTGCCCTGCGCCGCTCCTGACAGCGTCGTTATCGCCGCAGCAGCGTCGTAGGTCCTTTTGCGCTACGTTCTGGTGATCTCGCACCCACACCTCCCTATCAGGACATTTCGCAACTCATACGATACACTTTGAATCGAACAAAGAAACACGCGTGATTGCTTCGGGCGTTCTGGCGCGCTATTTTCTACAAGGAGTTCGACTGTAGAGCGCCAGCCTTGTCCGCGCGCCGTATCTTCCGGGCCGTTTTTTTACGGTAATTAGGAAGAAATGGACGGAATCATCCCCTCTCTTTAATCTACTATTCCGTATACGAATACTCCACCTGAAATCCGTACCACTCAGATTCGTGGGGTGATGCTTTAAGCCAAGTAGGGTGGGTGAAGAAGTATAGGTAAGTGAAATGCCGTTTAGACAGTGGCTGAATGTGCTTATTTTCCTGTTCTCAATTCTTAGATGGAAATCATTCATTTATCTTTAGAAATAGAAGGGATAAGTAGAAAAATCCTCCGCTGATTGGTGTTATACTATATTTGCTTACTTTTTTTGTTTTCTAAACATTATTTTGACATTTTGAGCACTTTTATTGTGCACAATTGGCTACGTAAAATTGGGATCCAGCGCTTGACGCAGAGCGATTAATGTCTCGCAAACATCCATAGCACCTCAAGGTGTATCTCGAAGATGCAGAGGTGTCTGTTTGTCACTCATACATCTAGCCGGTCATATTGATGCTACGCAAATATTACATAGAAATTAAATTATAAAACGCCGTAGAGAATTGAAAACAGTTCAAAGAATCATATAAAATTTTACTGAATAAAACGTACAAGTGAGTATTAGAACACTTGACATGCACTATATAAACATGGTAGCGACACAAAATTTTGACAAAGCATCGATCTAAATAGTTTCTTACATTACGGTACATTATACTCATCGCTAACGTTCTTATGACAGTACTCAAGAAAGAAATAAAATTAAATAAGAAAGAAGAAAAAGAATCTTAATAATTAGGCTTAATTTTCTAAAGTGAGGTCAGTGTACGTCATGATAACAGCATATGACACTTTGACACGCCAATGATGTCATATTCTTGACTCGGATAGAAAGACCGATCTCATATCTTTTTTCAGACAATGTGTGCTCACTTTGCCTTCTTCGTACATCACAACCTGCTGCATCAATTCACTTTTCACTACTCTCTTTTTGTTCCCTTCCCAATTCGCAGTTTCTATCACACTCATCACCGACGCAACGCGATGGTGAAGGTGGCGCGCGTTGGTTGGAGGACAATAGGCGGCTGGGGTCTACACAGTTCCAGGGGGCCGCTTGCGCAACTCCACCGAGCTTCATGTAGTTTTGACACGACTATACCTACTACTTTTTCAATTTTTTTTCTTCGGCTACTGTAAGAGAAATAAATGTTGAACCGCAAACAAATTTCTGGATCGAACGATCTTTCACCATGTTAACAACTAAGACAAGACTTGAACGAAAGGAAAAAAATTAAACAAAATTATTTATAACTCACAGGAGGCGATTTATAAGCTCCAACCGACGCGTTGAACACGATATTCCCTCCCCTTAAATAGAATAATGAACTAATGCAACAAAATTTCATGACCAAATACCGTGGCGCAATCAAACCCATATTTTACTAATAATTTCTAATTTTCTAATGAATAACAATGTCGTGAAACTCAACTTGAAGGTTGATTATTGTAGAAAAAAAAAACTTTCCAAAATCCCAAAGCTCACCCGTTCTTCACCATATGTGGATGAACAAGTTTTGCTAACTGCCAGCCCGCCTTGACATTCACCTCAAACAGTTTATCCCAAATTTTCTCGTCCACTTCTGGAAATCAACAAATAGCAGCAACCAAACTATCTTCTATATCCGGAAAAAAGTGAAAGTATTAAGAAAAGCTAAAACTACACAGCTGTGAGCAGTTAAAATAAAAATGACTCCAAATGACAGACCTTTTTTGCGCCCGCCAAG
The DNA here is from genome assembly GCF_031761385.1 of Necator americanus. NCBI lineage: Eukaryota > Metazoa > Nematoda > Chromadorea > Rhabditida > Ancylostomatidae > Necator > Necator americanus. The sequence continues at coordinate 14,437,673 of NC_087375.1, forward strand.
ATGCCTGGATGGCATGCGTACGAATGCACGCATCTAGTATACAGCAAAAAAACCCGACATTTTTCCACTACATTAATTACCAATGAGAGATAGCTACTGGATTCTTTACAATCTCCTTTTTTAAGACTCTAGAGACGTTCGACATTGAAGAAAAACAAACCCAATATATGTCCAAATGCAGGGTTGATTCCATGGTTATTGATCAGAATATCAATCTTGCCAAACTTCTGGATTGTCTAAAGATCAAGTTCTGAAGCACGATAGTGAAAGACATAAGGAATACGGAACCCACAAACTCAATGAGTTTTAGTTGATGCTCACTGTTGGCCACGTGACATGCGACTCCATCTACCTGTGAATGATGGAATTTTGTGATTTCATGGTTGCTGGGAACAAGTACCCGAAACACCAACCTTAGCAATATGTTTGGATCTAAGATACTGCACGGCCTCATCAACATTTTTCTGATTCCGACTGCAAATTACTAGAGCTGCACCTTCGAGACCAAGACGTTCGGCGATTGCTAGCCCTATCCTGCAATTACTCATTTATCACAGAACAGGAGTGATAAAATCGCTTTTCTACGGAGGTGCTAAGTTTTTTTGTTCCTAGAAAATGTTGATGGCAGCGTATCATGACATTGACTGGGTGCGCAAATCTCAGGGAAAACTTATAGTTCGAATGTCGTAGATCACGGAAACTGAGGTGGTGAAGAAACCACAGGGAAAGCCCAGAGTTCGCGTTGTAGATTACGAAAACCAGTCCGGTTCCGCTCATCCTTCCCCAATCATCGTAAAAAAAACAACATGTGAAAGCGTTTGTTCCTACGAAGTACAGTAGGGTAAAACGACATGTAATATGGTGCAGTTACGTAAGCGGCTGCGCTCGAAGCGGAGCGGTGGAGAAAGCGTCTTCCCTCGATTCTACCGCACCCCTTCGAGCTTAGCAATCATAGCGCAATGTGCACAATGATAATTCGCAAATGATTTCGTAAGAAAGAACACCGTCTTCCACGCTTTTTTTAAAACGACGATTAGGGAAGGAGCGGAACCAGGCTCATTTCCGTAATCTACAACCCTAACTGTAGGCTTCCGCTGTGGCTTCCGCATTACCTCAAAATGGTGATACGCTGCCTTCAAGTTTACTGATCGAGTAATGCTACTAGGTCGCGTCCTCCACGGTTCAGCCGCTTTCCTTGTTTATAACTGTTTTTCCTACCCTGTCGCCTAATAATGGTGGCAGCAGCATTTGAGAGATAGGAGACGTAGGGGTTGTTGAGAATTGAAGAGAAAAGAACATGGATTCACAACCCACCCTTTAGTGGCAGCTGTTACAATGGCGACTTTTCCTTCCAGTCGATGACAATTTGACATCTGAAACACTCATCTTACGCGAAAAATAATGGTCATTTAGTTCTTTGAAATTAAAAAAAAACAAACGAACAAGCAAACAAAGAAGTTGCGCTCATCTATGGACATATCACTTTACATTACACTTTATCATTTAACAACAGTGAGTAAAAAGCGTATAATTGAAGGGGCGAACCAACAACGGGGAGACAGGGGCCGAAGTGGTCGATAAGCGAGGTAGAGTGTAGCGAGCGATTGATCTTCGATAAACCTTTCGCATTAGACAGACTCGCGATAGGCACCACAGAGCGGTAACGAGTTCACTACGGGACCCAATGCCTGTATTCTACAGTAGAGTCCTCTTTCGCACTATGAGGCCTACAGGGCTAGAATTGAGGTGAAAGTTACTCCACTGGTGCGTCTTTTACCAAGCTTTCCGTATTTCTCGAACAGAAATTATATCAGTCATTAGATAAATGAAACTTTTGTTGGTAATTAGGTGTCTCGGTTACTACTGGAGCTATCCTTGATTGGTTTGTTTTTGATTGAAACAGGCACAATAAAAAGCACCAAATATAAATTATTTCAATATCTGTAGGTCATTTCCCAGAGTACACCTTTCCTACATTATTTCATGAAAATGAAAGAGACACATATTAGTGAGAATTAAACAAAAAAGGTGTTTGATAAGTAAATCGTATGACAGATGTTAAGTCAGTGGAAATAAAGAACTACATTCTTCAAAAGCTTGGATGTGGTTTAAAAACAAGCTACAATTGAAGTATAAAGTAAATGTTCATGTGAAATCCTTACGGAACTTAACTTAAGCGAAAGAATTGAAGTTATCAAGCTAGAAAACCTATGCTGAATAGATACTTTGTGTAATTTACCTAAAATTCACTGCCTTCAAAGCACTAGGAATTTTTCGGCGGTCGATCCAGGTCAATTAATTCGGCTCTCTCCTGGTCGCCTTTCGATTTTTGGATTTGAAATCCATCTTGATGATCGATCTGTCGTCAAGCGTGGAAAAATTTCCCGGTACAGTGGAAATATATCTTTTGGAAAAAAATCGCTGTCATATGAAATATTCAAAAGAAGAAGAAAGCTCAAGAAGACATTGGTGAGAAATTAATTGTGATTTCGAACTCCTCCAACTATGCAGTGGAGATTAGTTGTTGTGTAACGATCAAAGGGTTGGGGACTGGTAAAATAAGGATTCTAAGATATCAATTTTCAACAGTCGAGTGCTATACGTACAACGAGGACTACCGTAAAACTACTTTTTTGCTTTCTCTTTCTTATTGCACTCGTTTTTTTCTCGTATGTATATTAATCCTAATGCAAGAGAGATAGTTTACCAGAGAGATTAGCGAAGTTACATGAACATAAATCTTTGCACCCTTGTTCAGGTTGTTGTCTCAACATGAGACAATCCTACCCATACGCTATTATTGTCTAAGCTTTCCGCTGACATTTCGCTGTGTGTTTTCGGACCGTGGATTGACAGCGCCACACAAAGAGCACTGTGGGCGGTCTGTAGCCATCAGAAAATATCCTGTCATATTTCCCATTCTTTCCGAGCTTCCGGTTCGAAAACTGGAGATAAGTTCAACTTGGAGATTGTGAGTTTTTACTAGGGTCCTAAGTGCGTTAATTTACACTCACGTTATTATTTTTTTCACGCGTTTTAATTTTTGAACCATTTTACACATTTTTTATATTCCGATGATGCTCCATTTTTAGATTTCCATTTCTTTGTTGTTTAGGAACGCAGATGTTGAAGACACTAGCTCAGTTAGTGTTTCTTGCGTTTACTGTTCCATGCTTGAGCCATTCTGGGTTCTTTATAAAACTTTTCACTGACTCTGGATTGGAGATCAGTTGTCCTTCAGGTAACCATAGACGGCAAACTTTCAGATTCAAATAAATCTTGACACTGTCTATTCCACAAATAGATTTCTCCTTACAGGAAATCCTATCTACATCAATCCAGTCTCTGCTGATCTCCAACAATGCCATCAACAACTCGGGGTTTACAATGAGACCACATGCCCTGGAGGGACTGTCTGTGAACGGTTTCCAATCCTTGTACCTGAGTTTCAGGTGGAATATTCCCCTATTTTTTCCGACTTTTCCTACTCTCCTAATTTCTTTGGTTTTGAAGGATTACTGCTGCTGGGAAACGAAAACTCCTACAGAAGAAGACAGACTTGGGGGGAAAAGTGAGTCTCAACTATGTCACCAGTAATTTCTTCGCACAAATTTTCAAATTTGAATTTGAAAATTCAATGTTGATGTAGGTCATCCTTTTTGGGAACTATGTCCATGCGATTATGGACCATGGCGGACACAGATCCGAATAATTAGATGGGTTTACCGACGTGAGAGAAAAAAGTCTATGCGGCAGCGCTACAGCTTAGGGAAATGATGTATGAAAGTGAAGCCTCAGTAGGTAAAACACGATTCCCAAATGCTTGTGGCACTTGTTCCACCTTTCTAACTTGGAATACAGTGACCATATCGAAGATTCATATGAATGGCTGCTTAAATCAGTGGAAATCTCAAGAAGAGGAGGATATTTCTTCCAGCAATCTCTCCAGAAGAAATCCCTCCGTTCAGTCGACGAGGTGCACCGGATAGAGGAGTTGTGAAGGGAATCGTAGAGCGTCCAAGGACTGTCGTATCCACCGGTGAGTTCAACTAGTTGAGCAGCAATGTCAAATTCCTTCTCAGTGAATTTCACGTTGGACCTTCCTCTGGTACATTTGGCACTGAAGTAGGCTAATTTCAGAGCCGACAACCAAAATTGTTGCCATTTTTTATCTCGACTAATGTTTCGGCATCGTTGCCTTCTTGAACGTGAAAAATAAAAAAATGAAAGTCGAATATATGTGTAATCTAACACTTTAACCCTTGCCACTCCACGAGATATGATTTGGCCAAGAGATGGTTAAAAAACAACGTCAAAGAAACATATCACCATAGTGTCCATCCTAAGAGCCGTAAAGCCCCTTTAGCGGACCCAAAATCGGAAAGGTCTCTTGTTATGGCACCAGCTCGCTTTTCGCGCGGTGGTGGATTCTTTACTATTCATTATCGGAATTCTGGCTGTTATCTGAGAAGCCACTAATGGTTTTGCACCAGATCGTTAATAGTCGACAATATCATGTCTGCTAGGGGAGTGTAGTGTAGCGGTTAGAGATTCCGCTGCCTGCACGCTCGATCGGAGGTTCGAATCCGTCCTAGTTCTCACCCAGCCTTTCATCCCTCCTGGATCGATAAATTGGTGCCAGACTTGTCTGGGGGGATAAAAGCACTGACTTGACACATCGGGTAGCACCGCAAGTCATTGTATAGGCCAGCTACATGTTCGTGAACCTCAAACGATTCGTGAACGAATTGAACGGAGGAGCATCCCAAGCGGATTGATTAACGCCAGCAACTTTATTCTTTATCATGTCTGCTACCTGGAAAGGGATATTGTCATGATACTGTCTGCGAGGTTTTTTACGGCAGTTAATAAGAAATGGACGGAATCGGAAAATGGAATAGTAATGAACTGGAATGTTTTTTTTTCATTTCAGTACGGTTTTGTTTTCCAACTTCCTCTGCATAAATGGAAGTGGACTTTGAGAAACGGCAGCATACCGTCTTCCGGTTTTGCTCCTGTGTTTTTTCTGCCGTCTATGTGGTAAAAGGGGTTAGTGGCTCTAATTTTTCGGGTCCGTAGTTGCTCCTTGACTCGGGTAAAAAGTGCTGTTTCAGTTTCGCCGACGCACCTAGTCCCAAATAAGTGATAGTATAAGTGATACATAGTGATCAAGTAGATATCTTATTTTATTTATAATCTTTCAGCCTTGGAGGCAAGAATCAGCAGGTTATTTTCTTTCGCATCTTATCAAAGTAAAAAAGCTGACGCAGCCAGAAGATGTGATAATCAGTCGGAGCAAGGTCCGGAGATGCGGCAGATGCTGAAGAACCTTCCACATGGAGGGAGGCCGGGTGTGACGATTTGTGCTATTTTGCTGTGGACCTGGCGTTATCCTAAATCAGTATGATTTGGCCTTGTCGATGGGGTCTTCTTAGTAGAATAGCCTCTTTTACACGGTAAGACTGAGCAATGTAGAGTTCCGTGTTGACTGTGCTGTATTTCTCAATCATCTAATAATGAAGATATTCCCAATCCCACCAAAGTGCTCTCTTCGAAGTCAGGTCTTTTAGTGCGAGGCGGGTTGCCGAGGTCAAAGCTGCCGTTTTTCAATTTTGCAGACTATTTCTGTGCAGTAAGCAAACCTAGTACACGTCCGTAGACGTCACTAGCGTCCCGAGGCTACAAGGCTGCGGCAGGCGGCTTTTTGACTTCCATGAAAACCGAATAAAGTAGGTGTCGAAAGTTCTGATTTTTGCCTCTTGAATATTCCATTTTTAAGTAAGTGTGAAAAATAATAGAAACAATAGATTATTCAAAAAACAATTTCCACAGTTCTGTGGAGCAAAAAGAGGTCTTTCAAAAAATGCAAACACCTTACCAGAGAGTAAATCATTATAAAGTAAGATATGATATAAAACTCTACGAACCTGTTCCCTAACCTCATATATCTACGGAGGCAATGCGTTCTCGGGCATTAGATAAACCGTAGCGGGTGTCCTTAAAGACATCACCCCACGAATCTGACTTGGTACGGATTTCGGGTGGAGTGTTCATATAGTAGATTATGGAGAGGGAGGTGATTCCGTCCATTTCTTCTTAATTGCCGTAAAAAACGGCCGGAAGATGCAGCGCGTGCACAAGGCTGGCGCGCTCCAGTCGAACTCCTTGTAGAAAATAGTGCGCCACAAGGCCCGAAGCCGTATCTTCCAGGCCGTTTTTTACGGCAGTTAATAAGAAATGGACGGAATCGGAAAATGGAATAGTAATGAACTGGAATGTTTTTTTTTCATTTCAGTACGGTTTTGTTTTCCAACTTCCTCTGCATAAATGGAAGTGGACTTTGAGAAACGGCAGCATACCGTCTTTCGGTTTTGCTCCTGTGTTTTTTCTGCCGTCTATGTGGTAAGATTGCACATTCAAAAGCATGCTTCCGTTTCGGTCTGCATTGGAGATATAAAGGAAAACAAGTATATCGAAATATGGACAAATATCGGTGGCACAAAAGAGGTTTGAGATTCCAGTAGAGGACTTCCCAATTAAACATGGAAGCAACAACTGGCTATTGAAGAAGGGAGTCTTTGTTCCATGGTCAAGCCTCCAATTTGTCTACCGTATTGTCCAGAGCAGCGCAATATGGAACGTCCTGGACATTTGTTTAGCAGCATAACAGTTAGCTGTGTCATGAAACTGTACATTCTGAAAGACTTGTGCTGTTTAAGGAAAAGCACTGATGTCGCTTCCAGAGCAGCACCAATGGAACGTTGCTGTAAAGCGAACTGAATTTCCACCTTCTGAATAAGGCGTGACGCTGAAACTGTAGTCGTAATGAAGATCGATAGCAATCTTGCTGGTCCGCTCAAAAAGCAGTATTCTCCCAATAGTTTCCTTTTAGAATGATTTTGTCACTAGAAACACCCTCTTACACACAAATTCACGAGTGAGAGGCATCAGTCTACCCAACGAAACAGCTTTTTACACCAATAGAATTGTCAAGATGAATCCTCGTAGAGCGGATTTCACCACTCATAAACCGTCTAAAGACAGTTTCGCCAAAAGCTCACTTCACGCTGTTCCAATCCGTCAATTCTATCCATGTAAAGGGTGGCCTCGTTGGGTTAACTGATGTCTCGAGTGCTCCTGATGCCTGTGGTTCCTTGAAGTGAAACTCTTACTAGTAGTAAAAAGGAGCAAGTTTCAAAACTTCTAATTGCTAGCTTCAGCTGGCTGAACATTCTGAAACATGCTTACCATTCTAGAGCACTCTCTGCTCGTGTTGTGATTTCGACTTAGTAAAATCAGCCATTTCAGCATTTGTTTTTAAGTTTCAGTTTCTCTACGAAAATGTGCAGAACTCTCTGCTTAGATCCTTGCGATGCGGCCTTGTGTCGTTTTCGACGTTGTCCTCATTTCTAAAAGAAAATCTTTGAAATTCCATCAATCCCAATGGAGAGCTATGTGTGAAATCCTCAAGGTACTTAGTAACGTTCTAGAAGTTATCAAATATGCTCGTGTATGCATTAAATCCGCTGAAATCATGCAACATGTAGTCTAGCACCACTAATAGAAGAAACAAATCCTACTACTACAGCAGAGTCAGGATGACGTGAAGCACATTCGGTTGTGTAAGCGGCGGAGCGTAGCGATTGGTATGATAATGGTACCGCAGCGAACTACAGCGAGGAATGGGGTCCCTCCTGGACTGTAACCGCTATGCTCGACTGCACCTTCGATCGTAGCCGCTTGCGTAACTGCACCGCGCTTCATGTTGTTTTGACCCCACTGTACTTATCTACCTGGCAAACTGCTACAATGATTTTTTTCTCATGTAGAAGATGAAATTGAAGAAGTCGGAGAGATGGAAGACCGAGAAAGAGGATCAGTTAAGGCAATCAAACCCTCACCTTCTCCAAGCGAAGAAGATGGTGAGTTCTTCCCAAGACTAGGTTTAGACGCAGTTGTGAAGTCGATTTAAGAGTCCGAGTGGGAAAATGAGCCAACGAAACGCACAAGAAGGCCTCGTGGTAAGAAAGTGACTGCAACCACAACACAAATGCCGGAACCAACGACGAAGAAGCCGTGAGCTGTTTCTTGATTATATAGCTTTTTGGAGTGGTGTTAAAGAAGGCGTGCAAATAAAGGTTTTAGTTTTTTGTTCTGAATGAAAGTGCAGCTGTTTTGAGTCTGTCTTCACTGTTAATCTGCTTCTCTCCTGATCATGTTTAACACAATTAATACATTTTTGAAGTGCTCCGAATCATCGCCTTCCGCAGTGCAACAATCCGGATGAGTCGGTCTTTATTGACTATGGAAATCGTCTCAGAGATTGTTATTTTCAGGTTAGCAATCACTGGTGAATCAGCCAGAATTGTCTTTTGTTTTCGTAGTTTTACCTAATTTGCACTTACCTGTGAAAGATCTTATCTCTGAGAAAGAAAAACTCCTTCCAGCAATGTGGACGTGGATATCGTTGCGAATTCAATAAATACATAAGGAGATTTATATGTTGCGGTCAAGACAGCGGTATTGTCCCGCCCCCAGGTGGGTTCCAGTTAGCTACCTCCGATCGTCGGCAGTTATCATGGCTCAGTTGATTGCGACGTGATTACGTCTGCAGCAACTCTCTCCCTTCTTGCCATACACCCTTCCTTCTGTCCTAATCGGCAGCACCTTGTGGCCGAAGAGTCAACGATGGTTCAGTTGCCGTCTGACGCCTTCAACAGGATGGCCACGATATGTCTTCTGATTTGTACAAATCAGAGATAAGATGGGGTGTGTAGGTGAGGTGTGGGAAGAGTGTGAGTTGCGGTAGACACATCACCGACTGAATGCATGCCGACAGTAAGCGCTGTCAACTTTGCTTATCCCTATAACTGCTGCGATTAATTCAGGCTTACCGATGATTCCGGCACCAAAACCGCTCAACCCACGACCTTTCCGTCCTCCACAACGCCCTTTTCAAATGCTTAGCGATGGAGAAATAGACGTGAGCGATGGTCCTCGCTATCGATCAAAATCTTCCTGTTGCGAAGAGAATGATTGCAATGATTATGGAGGACGTCAATGGGAAAGAGGGTGCAAGAATACAAGGTGTCCTGACGGTCAAAACTACGTTAACTGTAGAGGCAGAGATCATGAAGATGACTTGGGCGTGATGGAGAGGCGCGGCTCTCCTGTAAACCCAGACTTTCGTGGAGCAGAGACTGACTTTCAAGGAAATGAATGCAATATGAAGCACGAAAAAGGCAATAGATGTCCATTCTCTCAGAGTAGAGTTGAAATGAGTAGAGGAAATATACAAGGATTACCCTTAGTGAGGGGAGACCTACAATCCATGCGTGGTCCGGAAATTTTTGGAGCACAGTCTCAACGGGAGGTTGTTACTCAAGCGATGAACAAATTCAGCCCCATGACAGACCTTGATCCGCAACCATTTGAGCAGCATAGGATGATTCAGCTACCATCCAAAGAGTTGCGACCATTACCACCAAGAGTTGAACAAGTGCGCAGCGACGAAGAGTTCCTTATAAATGCGTTACCTCCTCTTCGACGAGAAGTTACTCAAGGACAAATTCAGTCTCCGAGTCCACGAGGTCGTGCTCTACAACCATTTCATAAGCTCAGCAATCCGAGCACATCGAGTTTGCAAAATGAAAACGGCAGAATTCAGGGTTTGTTTTGCTCGAGTTATATGTGTACATGTATTGTCTTGGAAAATTTCAGAGGATGCCTGCGTTGTCGGCACAGAATACACCGTCAATGGCCTCGTACCAAGTTGCAGTCTGGATAAAAGCAACTTCTGCCCAAATAGTCATCCTCACTGCTCGTATTCAATTTCACTTCGGAATCAAGTTTGTTGCTCAAAATTGGCGCTTCTTTCAAAATTATAGTGTCAGCCGTCATTCTCAGTGCCTTATCAAGCATCTGTATTCCTGTTCACGGTTAGAAGCCTCTTTTTTTTCCGGTGGAGACTTCCTTACACATCCTTCCTCTTCCCTATTACTTTTTTCCTCTAACCGATTTTGTATCAGTGACATTCTTTTACAACTCTTCTCGTTGTTAATCTATATGCTCAGTGTGTTATTACGGTTTTATCCTATTTCCAAGATCAATTATTTTAGAACTTAGTATTTATTGGTTATTTTTGTGCAGAGTAGAAATTACTTTGGTAAGAATGAATTTGAAAAATGTGTCTGGAAAATACATTCGTTGTTTTTTTAATATATGTTCAATATATGAACAAGGTAAGATTATGCCTGATTACTCGTTCATTAGGTCCATTGGGTGATGGAGCATAGATCCTACCTTTCTAGAATGTAGCAGCCTGCAGCTATGTTTGCACGGAAGACCGCTCAGTCCATCCGATTAGAACAAAATTGGAGATTAGATGAAGCAAAGATGGAACGGATCTGTTGCGGACGTGTAGCGGTCAGCGGCATAGAGTGCGGCTTCGGCGACTATGAGTTCCATAGCTTTGGTTGAGATCCAACTTAATTTAGGTGCTAAGCGGACATCCGTACTTTTTTCCTTTTTTCCCTACTGAGTAATGAAAAAATTTGAAAAGCACTACACTACTGTAAAAATGTATTATTCAGAGACTATGTAGCGATTATTTGTTTGAGGAAAATGATTTTTTGAAGTTGACCAGAAAGTTTCCGCACCAGTTTCTGTTTTTGCCACCACGTTCACTTCAATTCAGAATCGCTCGAGGTTTACGAATGTGCAACTGTAATTCGTTATCGTTGAGGTTCTGGAACGGTCGTTGGCCTATACGGTGACTTCCGGGGGCTAGCCGGTGTGTAAAGCTAGTGTTTTTGTCCTCGCAAACAAGGCTGGTACCAATTTATCGACCCCGGAGGGATGGAAGGGTTGGTGAGCACTAAGGCGGTTTCGAACCTCCGATCGAGCGTGCAGGCAGCGGAATCCCTAACCACTACACCTGCCCCTCGATAAATATAGGCGGACTAAAAAGACGTCTCATTTGACGAAGAATCCCTATCATTTATGTAACCAACAAGTATCTGTCTGAGATGCCTTCCTGTGACAATTGCAACTTAGACAATAGCTTTTATATCGGCCAAAAAACCAGTCGAATACAAAAAGACAACAACGCTGTGGTTCAAGATGCGATCACTTATCGAAGCATGACAAACCGAGCGTAATCTGCTTCTTTGTGTCCAGTAATCACTATCCAGCCTGTTTATTCAGCCAGTCTGCAGGGATCCAGTCATGTGACCCCTCTAATATTTTTATGGAAAGCGGAAGTATTTTTGAAAACTGACTAAGTAGGGCTGTCTGTCTTCGCCTCTAGTTTGAAGCTAAATCATCTCTTTAGTGAACAAATCAAGAGAAATCGAATCTTAAGGAATAATGATGAAGTGCTAGCGTCGATAAAACCGTTTGAGAAGCGCTAATGCGTTCGAGGTTTATGTGCGTATGTGGCCTAAATAATGACGCGGGGGCAACCCACGTAGGACGTTAGTGTTCTTTTAAATCATCCTAGACAAGTTTTTTAGTAATTCATTCAACTAGAAGTGATGAAAAGCTTGATTGGTCTTAGCTAGATTTCTATTCATCTACGGCCCAATCGCAGCGGAATATTACCGCTATGCTGTACCCGCCCACTTCAAGGAATAGGCGAAAAAGGAATGAAAAACACGGAGCAATACAGTAGAATTGCAAGTAGAACTATTGTAACCGCAGATTCTAAATCCAGCTATAGTATATACATGTTTGAAAGAGCACATACGTTCAAAATAAATAGCTGCTCTTTTTTCCGAGCTTCGAAGGAAGAAACGAGTGGCTTGGGTTATAAGAGGATGTAGCGAAGAAGAACAGGAAGGAGAACGGTAAAGAGGGTCCCGGCGGATTCTGCGCGAATGCCTCCGAGACATAATGTGCCCAGTGGATATGCCGGCGGATACGCGAGCATACCTCGAAGAGGTCACGCTCCAGTAGTTCATGAAGACGCAGACAACCGTCTTAGATGTTCTTCTAGCCACAGAGACGCAGAAAACTGCGGAGTTGCAAGAAAATATGCAAAGAAAAGTGGTATGAGCTGTCGAAAATTACCGAATAAGTCAAAGAATAATAGTGTTAGATAGAAGTATATGGCATTTTGTATGGTGTATTAAAAAAGAAAGGGAGTGAGTTTGTCTTTTATCACCTTCAGAAAGTCTAGAAATCTTACCAAATTTGAACTCTTTTCCTTCCTGTAAGTCTCAAGAAGTCAGAGATACAGAAGATCCTCTGCCCAGAAATAAATTAGGCCACAAAAAAGCTTGCGAGTTACAGGATAACGATAGTTCTCATTACCGTTACTTTCGAAAGCTGGAATTTTTCGTTTTAACGAAAAATTTTGTGCACGTAATTTGAAGCTATTAGGTACATCCTTATCTCATTTTTTACGTGAGGATTTCTCTCGCTTCTGGTGCGATTACTAAATTGAGTGAATTATATCCTAGCCGGTGATGCAGAGTATGATTAGTGGTAGGTAAGCAGAGTCAGCTATTTAGGTGCTAACGAAGGTGAATCTCTTTAGGACACGCACCATTGTAAATTCCTTTGACGAGGCATGACCGGGGCATCGAAATTCCGCCGGGACCCTCTTTACACGCACCCGAACAGGAACAGGAAGATTTCCGAAGCTTGGGTCAAAACACGTACTTCGTGCTTTGACCTATGCTTCGGAAACCTGGGCACTTCGCAAGCAGGAGGAAAATGCGCTGAGCGTCACTGAACGCTCAATCGAGAGTGATACTAGGCACATCCCGCTTCGCGCAAGTGAGGGACGGGATTTGAAGTTCTGTCCTACATCAGGGATCGAAGATTAGAGACGTTCTCGCGTTTTCAAAGAAAGCAGAATAAGGTGGGCCGGACACGTGATGTGCTTCAACGACCAGAGCCGTGAGCGATGGTCCGACTTCTTCACAAAGTCTTTAGAGGAAAAATCCGATGCCCTTCGCGTACGATGCGAAAGGAGAAACCACTGGGCGACTCTCCCACGCGATCGGGACAAATGGAAAAATTACTGGCGCCCGCTCGACCACTTCGAAGAACAACAGGAGTAGGGTAATCAGGGGGATGTGTGCGTTACGATATAGTAGATATTTTTGCTGAATTATAGATGTAGCGAACGGTATTCAGAGTAGACAAGCAAAGAAAGTGACTAGATGGGGTATCGAGTGGATAGACATTTACTTTTAAATACGACTGTGCTGATTACAATATAATTTTCAAATCTGCCATCTATACTGTGGCTAGCACTCTCAAAAAAGCATATTTTCTTATCGATTCAATAATTAGGGTGCAAACATGTAAAAAAACCCGACACAATCCTTCCCTAATATTTGTTCATCTTCCAACACCACTCTCGAATAGTTCTGGGGAAACTCACGCTGCATCTGACAAGATTCCAGTATAGGAAAAAGAGGAAATTCGAAAAGCATTTCGAGGGTTGCGGTTTTATGGCGTCACAGGCATCTGTTGAATCAATTTTTCGGACTTGTAGAGGAAGGTTTCTTAGCGTGAAAAAAGAAATGCGTAACAATACTAGATTCCGGCAGGTGCGGTATGGAATCTGCCTTTATTCCGTCTATTGCCTTCTTAGTCTACATGTGCTTCTTTCTTTAAAGATCAATATCAGGAAATTGTTCGTTCATTGTTTCGTTGAATTCTTTGCGCAGCAGCAGAAAACATCCTACGGGAATAAGATCCAAAATATCGCCTACGCCAACTCGAAATGGATTCATGTGACAAAAAACACATTGTTCGTTCTCCTTTGTTGTGATGATAGTCTGGATTTCTGAACGTGTGGAAAAAAGGCCCTTGCATGATTGCTGCATGTGAGAGGGTCGATAACGATTTTGTTTAAAGGCATCACCCCACGAATCTGAGATGGTACGGATTTCAGGTGGTGTGTTCGTATTCGGAATCGTAGATTATGGAGAGGGAAGTGAATCCGTCCATTTCTTCCCGATTGCCGTTAAAAAAACGGCTGGAAAGATGCGGCGCGTGCACAAGGCTGGCGCGCTCCAATCGAACTCGTTGTTGTGCGCCAGAACGCGCGAAGCCGTATCTTCCGGGCCGTTTTTTACGGCAATTAGGAAGAAATGGACGGAATCACCCCCCTCTCCTTAAGGTGCCTTTAAGGTCTTGCCTATGGTGATACACTTGAAAGCCTACAACGATCCGCATTTTCTGAAGGACTTTCGTGGATGCTTTTGAGATTTATGGTATTGCTTGAGACTTCTAGAAATGTGCGCTTGTATGTGGTTGTACGAAGTTCAGTTTTCTTAAGAAAAATGAAGATCGTCGTATCTGTTTGAATGATTTGTGATCTTCGTATCTGTTCGGGGTGGAATGTATCTATGGATCGCGGGAAAACCGACAGCGAATTGTGGTATCCAAGGAAGGGAGGGGAGGGGGGGGGGGAGGGGGGGATATTACGACACCGAGCGTCTCGATTCTGTCTGACCGCCGCCAGCCTTTGTTGCAAACCGAGAATCTCGTTCCTGGTGCGATGTTATCAGCCGACAATTTCCCTACATTGAAGCATCAAGCTGTCGTTTAATCCTTGCTGAGCCTTCCTTCACAGTGACCAGTCCTCAGTGGATCTACGCTTACATTCACTCCTCATCTATTTTCAAGATGCAGTATGCGCAGTAATTCATGAACTTTATATCATTGGACAGAAATTGTCGTATTTTTTGTTTCCAATTAATTTGACGCAAAAAAATGTCGCACAATATTAAAGTTCGCTCTAAACCTAGACAGCGATTTTATGTGAGGAAGATTAGCAACTTTTCAGGGATTCAACAAAATTCCTTTTATGGAAATTTAGAAACAAAATTCCATGTTTATGAGACTTTACTCAAGATGCCGAAAAGAAATGAAATCACTGTTTAGTTTTCACCGAAAATTTGTGTACAACAAAGGAAAATTTAAATATCCCTACAGTTCCATAAAATTTTTAATGTCTGGTGTCGGTACGCCTGGAGGTTCTATGCGGTCCTCCACTCTTTTTCCCTCTTCAAGTCTGGTTTTGCATAGTATGTGGTCAACTATCCCGTTCTTTAACGGGTGAGTTTTTGTGAAATTGCCGGAGGAATTTATACGTTTGCCAATCGGTCGAATCTGCTCGTTAAAAGCTTCAAATCATCGAATATTCGAACAGTTCATCATGCATTCACTCCCGAAAAAAAGACAAGGAAAATCTGAACTACGTAATTCATTTGATTTGGGACAAGGTTTCTCCCATGCCAGAGTTCCAAGTGTTGCCTTATCCCGAATGCGTAACTGGAACTGAATCGTATTTGGGGATTTTTTTTAGCAATTCTTCTTCTCGAAATCGGTCCCACAGAACAGTAAAACATTAGCGATGTGACTACCTAAAGCGTTTTATTTTTTTTCGTATGAATATAATTTGCTGTCTAATAGGAGTTTTGACAAAATGCTTAGAATTAGGACCTCAAGAAGAATTCCATGGTAGGCTCAGCTAAGAACGTCCACATAAAAGACTGGTAATTCTCTCAGTAAATCGACAGGACACCAAAACTTTTTCAAAGATTTAAAAAACTGGAATTTTTGAAAGAGTTGTGTGAGTTTCTTGAACGTGAGCAGATGAAAACAAAACAACCGAAAGTAAATAACCGAACAAAAGCATTGTTTATGCCAAAACGTGTGTGGAAGGTACGTAGTAAGTAAATACCCATCTAGGTATATAGTGCACTCCAAAAACTCCAAAAACTTAATTTGAACTTGTCAAAGCTTTACTAGGGTTCGCCACTACTTTCTATAATAGAGAGCAATATTTGTTTTTGAAATGATAATCGAATACGAGAGTTTCTGGAAGTAGGGAGCAAAATAATCCGCGGTGAGGAAGTGGCCAGAGATCAAGGCCTCGTGAATCAATCGGAAAAGAACGCTCCGTAAGGTGCCGTTAGTCCGCGATTTGTATTGATTCCTCAAAGCCGGTCGTAGCGGCGGTAGCCAAAGAGATTTCTTGGAATTAATGCGCAAAATGCTTCGGCGAGGTGGATTGCGTGCAGTGCACCAGGAAGACATCTCACATGGGTCTTACGAAAACTTTCACTTCCATATTACTGTTTCCGTGTTTTTTTTCCGCTGTTTTCCTCGTTACTCGAGAGTGCGATAGTTTGATGGGATTTGTTTACCTAGTCGAACATGAGATTGCGCAGATTACGCGAATTTTTTTATATAGAGGGGTCGAAACGACAAGAAGCGCCTACGCTATTGCGTACGCGGCTTCTCTCAAGGCGTTTCGGTGGAACGTAACGGCTAGGATCGTGGTGAAACCGTTTGTGGTAGTATGGGACGGTCCCCACTCGGCTCCAGCTGCTGCCTCCACCGCGTCTTTACGTACAGAAATGCACCGCAACTATACTCGTGATACATCTCGTTTTGACCCGACTATAAAACGACATGCAGTTCGGTGCAGTTGCGTAAGCGGTTGCGCTTGAAGCGACGCGGTGGAGGGGACGGTTAAGCTCAAGATGGGACACCGCGAACTGCAGCAGTGAATAATGTATGCAAAGGCCCCCCACCGATCTTTACTGCTACGCTCTACCGCAACCGAAAATTGTATTCCAGGGAGTCAGAAACTCTTTATCGGATTTTTGATGATGGGCTCTCTTTGTTAGCCCGTCATTAGAAAATGCTCTCTGTCGCGTGATCTTCCGATCACTTGAATCTCCACGCTGGTAATTCTTGTTGGGACCACCTAACGTTTCTAATATGAGACGCACATTTTATCTTTCGATATACTCTATTTACATGGGATAAAGAACTGAGTCCAAAATAAATTTAAAAAACAATTAAATTATTAAACCAAAAGGGAAATTCTCTGCGCATTACGCATTATCCACCGCTCAACTACCACCTGGACCGCGTTGAAACCACTGTCGCGACTAATTGTACAAAAAATTACTGGATGTGCTGTAAATAGAGGATAGAATTCTCTCTATACAAATAATTTTCAAAGGCGAATTGATGGATGCTAGAATTCTACACGAAGTTTAAATGGGTCATTGTTTGATGAACATTGTTTGCACGTCCTCCCTGTACGCGCTCCAGTTCTTTTAGCAGCCTATTTATTGATTTTAATTGAATAAGCTGCTGAGGAAACCTTATCGATTTCCAACCGCTCGCTCGTGGACGCGTCGCACGCGCCAGTCCTCATAGGCAGAACCGCCATTTATAGGAAGATTAGAGAACATTGAGCGGGCCCACGCCCATAATCACAATCTACACCTCCAATACTAAATATTTGAGGTTTCCACACTGCGTCAATCTCGTGATACGCTGCCTTTAAACGCCTTAAATTGCAGAGCCAGCATCAAAGTATCAGAGACGGAAAAATTAGAGCAGCTACGAAAAAAAAAATAGTTACCAAAAAACCATAGACTGTACTAAACAGCGATAGATTAAGTGCTGACGATCACGTGACCTTCGTAAATGGTCCAGTGGCCGCAGTTGACATCCATACGCCTCAAAGCCGAATAAACCTGACCTCATTGTCATCACTAGAACAAATTTGCTCTAATTACTTGAGGGGATTGAGGTGTTGAGTAGCACCGGCGGTGAAGAAATTCTTACCGAATCATTACCCGTTCTTGGGTCGCAGACAAAAACCTGGTAGGAATGAATGGTCGGCAATTGTAGCAATTGTAGGAAAAAACCGCTGTGAAGTTCATAGCGTTGTGCTTAATGGACAATTTTTTGCGAGTGGCATATAGAAAAATATCCGAGTGACCTTGAGGTTTGTATGTTTCCAGTACTCACTGTGACTGATTATTCAAAATTTTCATAAAGAAAATAAAAACAGTGTGAGGACCTCAGTCAAGTTCTTTACATTGTCACCTTTCACAAAATCAGATTTTCAAGGTCTCATAAGTTTCAGCACCTGAAGTTGATTTGTGGGATAAACTGAGATTTCTAGGTAGTCCCGAGGACTCTAACTCCTGGAGACGTAAGGATATCTCTGGTTTTCACTTCCATTTTTGAAAGCTATGTCCCGAACCCCATTCATAGTCGGGTCAAAACGACTTTAAATGCAGCATACCACGAATCTGGGGTGGCACAGATTTCAGGTGGAGGTCGGGGTCGTAGATTATGGAGACCGGGATGCTTCCGCTCATCTCTCCCTGCATCACTGCAAACAGGCGCCTCCAGAATGCTGCTGTGTACGACGCCTTCTACTGCAGCGCGTCACCCTTGCACGCGTAGCGCCCTTACTGCCTATCGGGGCAGTCCGAATTGATTTTTGACGAATGGCGTCTACAAAACAGCATTCAGGGGCCGGCTGCTTGCGGTGATTCAGGGAGAGGTGAGCGGAACTGCCCCCATCTCCATAATCTACGACCCCGTATACAGATACTCCACCTGAAATCCGCAGCACCTCAGATTCGTGGTATGCTGCCTTTAAACCCTGAGCGATTGCGTAAACGGCTTTGTGCGAATCTGCGTTGTAGATCCGACGGTTGTGGTCCATGTGGGTCAGCTGCTAACTCCGCTCGGACTGCAAGGCCGGCCATGGGTCAAGGTGGCTTGGCCGGTTACCCAACTCCACTATGCACCTGCTTCAGGTTGTTTTGACTCGATTGTATTAGTGGAGAGAGCAGGAGACCAAAAATTCCTAAAATCCTACCCTAAAAAATCTCACACGTAAAACTAGCTATTTTGAACGAACGCGGGACTCAGAAACAGTCCTTTGAATGCATATAAATGTGTAAAGCTGAAACCTTTCTCGGTGATCCATTTCCTAGGAACACTCTTTCTCGAGTGGTTTTCTGCCAAAACAGGCGCAATCGTCATAGGCGCCAAGATACGTGTTTTTCTTGACGCTCAATGGTCTTCATGAAAGCCAGCGAGACTCGATCTCTTGTGAATAAAAAAAGACATTCTCGATCCCAACCATATGAGATGTAAGAAGGAAAAACTAGGAAACTAGGAAAAACTCATGAGCAGAACTAAATTTTCCGCTGAAATTTACTTCAAGTTATTTATTGTAGAGATTCTGAAGATTTTCTTCTAAAATTTGGGAATATAGTGATTTTACCTCATATATTGCTTCTTTGCCGAGAATTCACAAATCACAAACTGGATCTCAACCGTTCAACTGGTTCTGTAGTGAAACAATCTGAGTGAAGCCTCGAGAACTTTATTTCGTAGCTTCTTTTCCAATTTTAAAAATTATTTTTTGAGATCCAATGTCGCAAAAGAGATCTTGAATGTGTAGTTCAACTTTCTGCAGCTTCGAATGATGATATCTCATGAATGAGGGCATGGAAATCCTGTTATTTTATTATTAATGGTTATTCTTTGGTCCTCTCTCTAACCGATTTCTCTTTTAAGCTTTATCTCTATATCGGCGATCTTATCGTTTTTTCTGCGCTCATTCGTGTGTCCTTGAGTTCATCAGGAAATCCCACTTTCACTGTGTTAAAGTGAACAATTGATCTCTTCTTGGTTCTCATCGTTTCTCGTTTTAAAATCGTTGCTATCGCTAATCCACTAAAGTCTCGGTTTTTCTTTACGGTGTTTTTTTTCGTCTCACCAAAATCACTAACTTTCTTGGTAGATTTTCTATCTTTTGCATTTTTTCTTCGATTGATCAATTTTTGATTTTTTTATGCGAAGCTTGCAGGTATGTAGTCTAATATGTAGGAGTGCATACAAAGCAACATCTTGTGATTTTCCTTTGTCTTTTCCAATTTTTATTCAGTTCTTTAAAACCCACAATTTACTGGCCTTTTTTTTTGCTGGCTCGCACCTTACATATGCTAATATTCCTTATTTTTTCATTTCCTACTTTTCTCCCTTATTTTTTTTCTTTATTTAACCATGCTTTCCTTATTTTTATCCTTATTTTCTCAATCCCTTTTTTTTCGATCTCCTTTCTTCTTTCCTTATACGAGTTCTGCATTTTGTGAGCAATGCATGCGTGAAAAATCCTTGAATGAAATATGAACCTCATCCTCTCTTTTGTATTTCGAACTTCAGATTAATCTATTTCATTCGTTTAATGATCTTCAGCAAGCAGACGAATGCTCTCTTCTCTTTTTTCTACAATATTCCCTTCCTTATCTGTGGTATTACATTCTGTCACCCTTTTCTGCAGTATTCTATAGAATCCGTGGAAGGAACAGGAAACACATTAGTGCTGTCCACAATTCGGCAAGCAGATTGCCTCGCGATAAAATTGCAGTTGATGACGCGATTTTTTTTCCACCTCGCGAGTGAAGTCTTTCTCACGGTCATTCAAAATCCACTTAGTATCCTTACAACTGCAAAAACTAGTGCGGTGGCTTTTACTACGGAAGGGAGAGAGATACGGGTTTGATGTGAAGTCAGAAACTCGAACGCACTCTGTTATTGTTTTCAGTTATCGAACTCACGTGAGTTTTAAATGACAGCAAGCGAAGGAGACGATCACGGTGAGATGGTGAAGCGACCAATCAACGGTTAACAGGAAAAACGAGCTCAAAAGGAAGTGTGGATTGAATCGTTTTAGACGATTGACGGTCGCCTTCACTTTCCATGACCTCTTCCTCAATTTCTCCACCATCGCGCGTACCACCATACGACCATCGATACTCAGCCGTTAACCTAGAACAACTTTCATGTTTTTTTCCCTGCGGATCCCTAACACTCTCTTGGGTTTTTTCTTCTCTTGAGGAAATCCACTTGTGAAACTAGCTTAGCTGCTGTTTTCGTCATAACTCTCTCAAGTTCCTTCGTTGCGAGACAGTGAAGAGCCAACCGCTTCAGTTGAGCTCTGATCGTTGCGCATCTTCCGGTGTCCTGTCAATCTGTCGTTGTCGTTGTGTTTCGTGGTGTGTTTACGCGAAACGATATGTAGCCGTTGACGAAACGGGTTACGTCGACGTCGTCGATTGCGCTGCAGCTGGATGCTGGCCTCCGCCCCCCGCCGTCCTCGTTGGTCTCTGAGAATGACAACATGATCAACTGGATCTTGTTTCTCAGCACATCTCGCCCCTTAGCCATTGCGGCTACGCTGTTAAGCTGTCTAAAAGCCATCAGCGTTAACGTTTCTGGATTCGTCAGAGGATTTTCTTGCTGGACATCGCTGCGAATGCTGCTGCGATGACGTTTCTGCTTGTATATCATGGATTAACTGCTTTGTTCCTTGGTCTATCAACTGGTAGCACCAGTGTTAGACGCCTGGGTGCGAATGTGGGTCTACTGTAGTGAAGCCGCTTAAATTTGCTTAAATTCCCTGAATTATTTATGCATTATGTTTTTATTTGTTTCATAACAGCTAACTTTTGTGGCTGACGCAGTCGGTAAGAGGTTTTGCTGCGACTGCGCAATAGATCGTTGGCTCGAAACGGCCCCAGTGCATATCAGGCTTTTATCCCTCCAGAATCGGCAAATTGGAACCAGAATTGTTTACGATGATAACAACACTGACTTGACGCATCGGCTCGCCCCCATAAGTCATTTTAAGGCTGCACGAGCGCTCATAAACTTCACACAGCTATGAATTGAAGTCAAACTTCCAGGCGGATCCCCAAAGGGATTAATCAACGCCGTGCACTTTATCCCTTTCCTTGATATGTGGATGACTCATGGATGCGTGGACTGTTGTAGACTGGACCACCACGTTGCTTCACAAAGTACACCATACGAAGACATGCAATAGGAGCATGGTCGGGCAAAGACAGCATGAAGCTGGGTGCAGCTTGAAACGGTGCGGTGGAACATTGCGGTTAGGACCGAGAGGGGACCGTTGTTAGCACCACTCATTGTTGCAGTTCGCGATGGTCCCACTTCCTCCTATCCAGTGCAGCCGCTTATGCAACTGCAATGAGGTCCATGTCGCTTTGACCCGACTGTAGGCAGCAGTATTTCATTTTGATGTGTCTGCTAGCACGTGACTCGACTCTGCCGATCTGAAAAGTCGCAGTTTTCATATTTGTCTTCGGGTCTCAAAAAGAACGTAGTTGTTTTATTTCATTGAGTAGCTTTAGCACTCTGTGTATCACCGGCATTATCTACCCATTCCATAGTGCTCCAAGCAATCTTAAAATATTCACTTCTTTATTTTGCTTCTAACTCATGTTTAATAATGTAATGATTCTTGTAACTTAACGCGTATTGTCTTAAAAATTATTTTATCACTGGCCTGAGAACGTGGGTATTTTGAGACACCAAAAAGATTTTTTTTAAATTGGATTGAAGGTGTAAACTTCATTTCGTACTGAATAATGGACGAGGGATTGTTGTTAGATTTTGATGGTGAAATATCTTGATGAATTTCTGGAGGAGATGGAAAAAAGTGCAGCTGCGTTCGATCTTTCTTCAGAGAGACACTCGGAACGGCGCCATCGTGTCCAACAATAGGAATCTTTCTTCGATCAATGAATGCTTGATGGGGAAAACTAGGGATGCCAACTCTTGGTAGAATTCTAATATGCGTTATTATTGTTGAAATATTCGCCAGTGTATCTGTTAGAATCCAGATAGTTGGTTCCTTTTATAAAATAAAATAGCAGTTTGTCGAGAGTTTTTCATCCAGAATTCACGTTCCTGTCCTTTTCCTTTTCTCATTTTCTCACGTCTTAGAGAGAAAAGCAATATTTCATCTCGAAAAACTCACAGCTTCCCCTCGAACGTTCTCGTTTTCTTCAAGAGTTGGAGAAAATGAGATCAGAATCAATTAATCTCTTCCATTTCGTGCGGACATTTTTCAAGGAACATGATCATTGTCTTGGAGACAATGTGATATCACAGAGAGAAGATTCGTTGACGTGAACGTTTCGACTATTCCTGTCCTCGTTTGAATCGTACACTTTATGAAGAAGACTTTTCTTCATAAGGTCGTATGAAGGAGAGCGTTCGAACAACTGATCGAGTGCATCTATTTCGAATGCTTCGCCCCTTGATCCTTGTTCTTCTTTATTCATTCACTTCTGTTTACCTGTAAATGTGTCCCTGGAGAACTTTTCCTCCCCAATTTTCAAGCAATTATTTCCCGCTTGGTGTTTTTTGTTGTGTTTGCATGGTGTCTCTTCTTTGAGGGTTCTGATAAACTCAGCCAATCAATCACTTATTCATATAAACAAAAAAGCACTTTTTTTCTGAAAGATGCACCGAGTGGGTCGGCTCCACCCTGAGAAAACCCGCCATAGCATGGTTAAGTTCATACGATCATATAACAAGCAGTTTTCAGGGCAGAATGCAGAAAATATGCTTGTAGTAGGCTGAATAATTATCAAAGCTGCGTGTATAGTGCGTAATTAAATTTCTGGATACGGGTTTTAGTGTCGCAAGAGAAACAAACGAGTTTCGTGTCGTCTTTCGCAGTTTCACCTATTTTTGGATCAGCGCGATGTCACTTTCCCCAATGTTTTTCATGTCGTAACATTTAAGATAGTCTTTCTCTTTTGAGTTTCATCCCTTGAACAAAGAAAAAGTGAGTCCCGCTTCACAACTGCAGCTATAAAACATATGTACCTGTTAGCGATCATATGTATGCTCAAAAGTTTATCTCATTTTCTTTCGAACTTCGAATATCGCAGATTTCGTGGTGTCGAGAAGCACAGTTCAATGTTCAATTAATTAGTTTAAAAATATTTCATTTTCAGACATTCACGAAAAATAAGCTGCTCCTTTCCGGCACACCATTCCGAGAAGGATAGTTCCATATGCAGGCACTTTTGATTTTAGCTTTAATCACCACATGCTGTGGTGCTGGCACAAGGGTAAATTTGTTTCTAGTTCTCAAATGGAAAACACTAAGATCTTGGAGAACTGATGAACTGAATTTCTTGAAATTTAAGGTAAATCGGGAGGTAAGAGAGCCGCAGCAGTTCGTTTTAGCTGCCACCTACCCTCCTCAGCGGATCGTTGGAGATACGATTTCCAATGAACGCTCGTTCAGAGCCAGATCCCGCGTTTTCAGAAATGTGCAAGTGCAGGTAGATGGTGGGTTCACTTGTTCTTCGGATTTTTTTCGTTTCATGGACAACTTAAAAAATGTCCACTAAGCAGCTTTATTCAAAAAAGTAGGCTTCTATTCGAGTCCTTCGGTTTTTTCATTTTTAATATTTCTGTTGCTCCTTACTTGTGGGAAAAAATAGATGAACCTCGTCTCTACCGCGCATCCGGAAGATTCCAGAAAAGGGTTGTTGCTGCTGCCCCGATCCATGACATAACTAATGTGGCAGTGGCTAAAGGTAAGTCGAGCACGTATGTATGTCCATTCATCTAGGAGAAGGATTAGAATATTCCAGATTCTCCACCCGTAGCCCCTCCAGTATCATTCAATTACGACGAGGGAAATCACCATCTAAACAAAATGACCGAAGACAACTCGATTATGGAGGAGGCTGCTGAGGTTTAGGTTTTTCGGAACAATCCCTTGCGAAGAATGCCTAGAAGAGAATGAGTTACAGTATGCGAAAGGTTTGGAACGAACTACGGTAGCTGTACGAGGTGACCACGATCTGGTCTATACCACTGTGGCGCCAAATGTTAGTCTACAAAATGTACCCGCTATCATAAAGGTCAGAACAGTTCATTGCGCGAAAAGCGCGAATCGATGCAAAAATCATGCACTTTTGCTGCAGAAGGATAGTCCAGAACACCGCTAAAACATAGTTTTCTAGCCCAGAACAGAAGAAAAGAAGTTTAAACAACCACCACCGGCGTTCACTCAGGTTTGGTTATTTTTCTGACCTAAGGGAAGCTGTAATTCGCTAGCAGTCGAATATTTGACGATGGTCAAAAAGCGTCCTTTCTTGACATTTTTGGAAGGTAGTGAAGAAGTAATGAAACGGTTATTTATTTATATTCGCTAGTACTTCAGAAATCCGCAGGGAATAAGTTCTTTTTCTGCGTTTGTGTTATTTTTCGATAATTGGTCATAAGTAATGTGGGCTTTTCCTATTTTGTTTGGCGAACATATCAACGGTTTGTTAAAACTGCCGCGAAAAACCGTTTTCGAATGAACTTCTGTAGGATTTTGAAATGTTCCTTTTTTTAGCAACCAGCTCTCATTAGGCCGCAGGCAAATACGTTTACTAGTACAGTGGTAGCGCAGGTAAGATCAGTTTTGAGTCATCTCAAGTTTAAAAAAGATTTATTTAAGACCTATTCCATCCGTTTAAAATATTGTTTTTGTTTGGGATTTTCCTGGTAAGTTTGATGTCAAAGAAAACACTCGAGTTTTATTGTCCTTCCTTTTCTTTTAAATAAAAAAATCATTTGAAACCTATTCCATTCGTAGTTTATTCTACGTTGATGTGCGATACGAGTTCCCTTGCAGACGACATCTGCGCTTCCCGGATTCGGTGCAAATAACAACATACCCACACCACCGAACAATTTGCAAGGCCCATACCAACAGGTGAACTTTTCCAGAAATCCATTCATGTATTTTTTCACTCGTTAAGGAATCACATGTTTAGAATACTCTAGCACAAGTGTCCGTCGCTCCAATGATTCCTCTTTCCCTGCCACCTCCATCGAATCCAGTAATTTAGAGCCTTCTCTACATTTGCAGCGATTGTTTACTGCCCCTTTTAACAAGATACCCAATTTTGCAGCAAGTTCTTCCCGGATTGGTCCCACCTCAACTGCCACCTCCACTTCAACAAGGGATTCCTCAAGTACCTGGTGCTCCACCTATCCCAGGCCCACTGAATCCCCCCACTCCACCACTGGGCGCAATCCCTCAGATAACGCCAGGAGCGCATTTCCCACAAGTTCACCCTGGGCAAGCGGCTTCTGTGCACGGACAACATCTGTCGGGCGGACCTCCACCTACACCGCAGACACCATCGCTGCCACCACAACAATCGCTGCCTGGTCAGGTTCCGCATACTCAGGTACGCCGCTCTCTCTGAGCTTCCTATCAGTTACCTTATGTAGTAGCCATACTTATTCGTTTATTGCGCTCAATGGGGTACCAAATGGATAGCACGGAAAAGAAGATGTACGAGTTTGAGAAACGCCAGGAAGAATGCAGAAAAAAGTATGCTTCACGCAGAGAACGTGCACCAAGTTGCAGCGGATGCGTAGCGGTTGCCTGAAGAAACAGGTGTCGGCGGTCGTGACTAACTTTAATACACATCGATATTTTAGTCTGAATCATAGATAACTTCTGTCCAGGCACATGGTGGTTATTTTCATTGTTTACGTAAACAGTGCGTTACCTCAGCAAAGGATTTTTCTTATTGCAGAACTTCTGTTAGACTTAGGACAAGCGTCTAGTGTTACGCACATTACGTTTAGTTTTTCTGTTCACCTTGGAAAAGAGAAACAAAAGATACACTTAGGCCATGTGATGCATTAGGGATTCAAGCAAAGGGATTGTTCCGCCACCGCTCAAAAATTTGTATGTCGAAGGAGTGATGTGGCGATAGGAAATTGGCTTGTCAAACTCCGTTCTATGGACGTGACTTTGAAAGGCGAACCAGTGGAGGGAGGTCCTCCTTCAGACTTCGATGACGATACTTTGATGTCAAGATTGGAACAAAATCCCCGTCAAACAACGCGAGAGTTAGTAGAGAAACTCTATACGTCACAATCAACTGTTTGGCGCCACGTAGAGAAATGCATGCGAACCAAAAAAGGAATTTATTTACGATTCAACGATGAATAACGAGAAGCAATTTTTGTCTTGCAGTAGTCAAGGATGAATTTATCTTCCCGCGCATTTTTCAATGTATGTGGCGGGCAGTTTTTTGAAGCTATTATCTTATTTCCACCTCCAATACCTATCCTTCTACTTAACTCTCTAACTTTTTGAATTGGGCGGAGCAAAAAGGAGTGTCTGTAAAGCGATGCCGCCCGACGAAAGTCAACCGCAAAAAAAAATTGAGCTCATGACTGGCTCACTGAACATGAACCGAAATAACGAGAAAAATGGATCAAGAAGTCGAAAAATTTAGGATCGGCTCCTAAGAATTTTTTTTTGCCATTTTCCTAGTCCTACCTCACCTTTTTCATTTTCAGTAAGTTTTTCTGGGAACTCAGATTTAATTTCGACTTCATGTATCCACGTTTCGACGGTCACAGATCGTTGTTAGTCTAGCGACTTCCCGAAAATAATCCACTTCGTCATTGTGGATTTGCAGGTTACGCGGATCATCCACTGCGACGTCCAGCTATTCATAGCAAAAATCAAACGCGTTCATAAAACTTTGAGAAAAAATTGCCAATTTTTTGGAAAAGTTTTATAATATTTTTAAAAAGATTCCTGCAGGCCAAAAGTGTTTTTTAGTCTCTTTTTATCGCTATTATATGTAGCAGTTTCTGGAAATTTTCTTCCAATTCCAAAGATTGATAGAATTGATACTAACGGAAATTCAGGTACCGCAGTTGACGCTACCCAATCGAGCAGCTCCTCCTCCAGCAGCGTTCCCTGAACGTGTAGAGGTTTAAGAAATTCCATAATCTGGAAAAGACATCTTTTTTCTACTTTTTTCAAAATCTTCTTCTTGATTTAGATCATCAATGGCCAGGCAGCAAATTCATCGTTAGAGCAGTTGGGTTGCGGCTTCGACTGGCTGACCAACACTTGCAAGGATGTATTTGCAATTGGATGGTCAGCGAATCGTTTTTACCCAAAAGGAGCCCTTTACGGCAAAATAAACATTTTCAGGTGCGGTCAATGCCACGACTTCGGGAACATCTTCGTTCATGATTGTAAATGTGTTCGCCCACTGATAGTGCTGCCACCGCGGCAGCAAACACGACCAGCTTTCTTTAGTATGATTTAATCTAGGTGTATTATCTGTACAGCTGTTATAATTATCTTTCTTCTCTGGTTTTTCTTTTCTTTTCAAGTGTGGGAGTGATCACAGGTTTAGAATATAAATCCCACTTTTGTATGAATGTGAACTCTTTTTGAACCGTTGATCTCTGTGTAGATAGTAGTGAATGTTGAAGGTTAGTATGAATAAATCGTTAGTGTGTGTTCAGTCCACACTCCTCGCCCTACTCAACGCTACCTACCGCGCCCGATTACAGTTCTATCAGAACAGCAGTTGAAATTTGAGAGGATTTCGTTTTGCAGCAGAGACTGTCACTAGCCAGAGACTCTCAATACTCCTCTTTTTTGCAACATTACTCAAAATATCTCTCAAGCAGTGGAATTTACTAAGTTATGTGATGAGCAGGGAACGTTTGTAAACACCTAGATACTTCCCCGACTTGTCACCAGTGGACACGGGTTTTACCGGAAGAATCCTGCACATGTTTTTGGGATAAACATAGCTATGACGGTGCTTCAACCCCCGCACTTTGGAAGTGATCGCACCCATCTGAGCTATTACTAGTAATTAGCTTTGCTACGGCACAAGCACCGTGGGACATTTCAGATAAATTTCCTATCGCACCTACGGCATCGGAGAGCACTTCGATCAATGTCCGCAGACGGTTTTCAGGCGAGGTTATACGTTTGATTAAGCCAAAGTTGGCGAGCCCTCCCTTCTGAACTCTCCCCTTCCGTTGCTGAGGGCCTTGATGGACTCGTTCCTTTTGGTTTAAGTTGATCACCCAAACCCTGGTAACCGTTGTTTTACGATAGCGATTTTTTTGGGAAAAGGATATTGCGTGCGCTGTTTACCTTCCGTAGCAGCGGAAGGATCTTCCAAAAAACACATTAAAAAAAAATTTAATTAATATAATAAAAATAGAATGCCTGTAGTATATAAGTGTGTAAAGTGCAAAGTTGCAAAGTTTGAGCAAAATTCTACTTTCTAACTTCTGCTTATGGGACAGCTGTGAGTGTTTTTGGTAAATAAATAAATCTCAACCAAATGGGGGAGGTTTCTGCATAATAGCTCGTCATAAGATAGCACATCCGGCTTTTTTCTTTCAATTTGCAAAATAGAAAGTGGTAGCGGTTTTCGCAATAACTTCCACGAATAAAATCTTCTCTATCATCTTGACCACTGCATCAAAACAAATTCTGACCCCGTGTTATCTGGTGCACTTCTCGTTATCAGATTGAAGGCAGCGTCACAGTTGTGCTTCCGATGAATACCCACCCCGTACCAGTAGAAAAAGCTGTTCTGTTTCTATTCACGTTACTTAGTTGGTTGTTACTGTTTACATACTTCTATGTCATCATATCATTTCCCTGAATTTCATGTTTGTTGCTAATGATAACTTTGCTTCTTATATGTATGAGTTCTCGTGATGTCTCTCCTTGTTATCTGAAACTTTTCTTGAGTTCGAAAATTTTCACCTTTTACTTTGAACTTCTCCATTTTCGACTTAACATTCAATATTCATTTGAAATTATTATACGCACACTTTCATATCATTATTATATCTATATTTGAGATTTAATATTAGAACTCTTAAATGTGTTAAAACCCTCAGAGCCGAGCCACCGTCGAGAACAGAAACGGTACGAAACGAAGTCTGTTGATCGAAGCGTGGTGTTTAATCGACGTAAGTTCAATTTCAAATTCCAATTAGAATTCAATAATCTAAAAAACACTCGAAAAATAAGATTAGTTTCGCATCTACTTTAAAAGTATTATAGTTTTTGTCATCTTCCTTCAATAACTTCCTGCCTCGATGTTGATCACTAAACGAGCTCGACATGTAAGACAAATAATAACAAAGTAATAAATATAGTAAGTAAAAAAAGCAACGCCTGCGTAGTCATGATAAACAGGTAAGCTCTTAGAGGATAAAAGGATAAAGTGTCTGGCGTTAGTCAATCCGCTTGGGTTGCGCCCCCACGTTCACCTCAACCACCGCAAGCGTTAGCACAGAGATTAACGCTTGCGGTGGCTAGCCAATGTGTCACGTCAGTGTTTCTATTCCCCCAGACGAGTCTGGTACCAATTTATCGACCCCAGAGGGATGAAAGGCTTGGTGAGCACTAGGGCGGATTCGAACCTCTGATCCATCGTGCAGGAAGCGGAACCTCTAACCGCAACTCTAACCTGACCTGAAGCTCTTAACACAGAGAAATACACCAACTGAAATTTTATAGATAAGAAGATAAACTAACCCGTTGTTTCCTTGAAATACAAGCTTGGTTGAGCACTGAGGATCGCTAGAGTTTTCCTTTATTTATTTTTACTTCCAGATAGCGCAGGCAAAGGAAAACAATAGAAGGAAAACGTTTTCAAATATCACTCCTTATCTATTTACCAAACCATACATGTCGTTTACACTCGCCAGCGAACACTCCTTCATCTTTCACTTCCGCTGGCATCTATTTTTAATCACAGAATGACTGATGAGTCGATTATGTCTCCTATAACTTGTTTCACGTTCCACCCACCCATGCGACAGAACCCTTGCCTCAGTGAATATTTGTAACTACATATCTAAACAATCCTAGAATTTAACTAGATAATCAGAAGAGCTATATATCACTGTTCCTCTTCATCTTCTTTGAATTTCTTTGAAACAATCACATCTACTATATATTGAATCCGTATCTGTATTATCCGCACAGTAAATACTTTCAGTGCCAAAAAATATACCCCTCCATGAAACCACAGGAGAAATCCACACTAATAAAAACTCCCCTTATTTTTTTTTATTTTCAGGCAATAGAACAGCCGTAGGCCAACGAACGAAGAAGTGAATCCAGAGAAACGCTATGAGAAGCTCATCGTTTGCGTATGGTACCGATGAAGTGGTGCGTAAAATGTTAGCTGTTTCATTTCCTTCATTTCTTCGTGCGCATCGAAAGACAAATTTCTAGCAGCGTTGACTTGTGTTCGAACAAATCGGCAATGCGATAAATAAACGAAGGAAATATTTTATAAAAGAAGAAGTGTTGTTATTTTCATTGTTATCGAGCATGTTGTTTCACAAAAATACCAGTGGCAACCTTGTGGGATTGAATGATTGATCGAAACTGTGCCCCTAAAAAAGGGTTCCAAAATTTTTGTAGCTCTTCGCTGAGTCGATCTGACCCGCGATCACCAGGCTAAGACCTTTTGTCTCACACAGCGAGACAAACTAAAGTGAATCGTCCAGGTAGAGGCGAAGCGGTCCACAGTTTCAATTTCAGACTTTATCCTTTCTCTTAATGGCGCTCTAGGTGATATCGGTCTCATTGCATGGAACCCCAAACCATGATTGTGTTTTTACGGAACTATTGTTGTTGCTATCAAGGATTCATTGAAAAACGATCTCCGTGGGATCTCCATAGAAACGGAACACTCAGAAAAAGGCCTGAAAGTCAGCTGCACCGAATGTTGTCACTGTTTTGTTGTTTTCGATATCACTCTTGTTTTTGTGTTCCTACACAGGAATAAATTATGCATTTCAAAAACAACCAGTTCCACCTAAGCATACATGTGTTCGTCGTCTCTAGATTATCAGCTGAATACCTGAAAACGTTTCCTGACTGTTCTAGAATATTCTAATAGGTCGAGTATGACTTGTTCGGCTACGCGTCGACCAAGGGAATCTACTTTTTTTCTACAGAAAACGTTTCTTCACAAAATTTCAAAACATTTCATAAGTTGAAACAAAGGAGAATAGTGTTGTGCTATGGTGGAAGCACATAAATAGAAATTTCAAGTACTCAGAAACTAAGAAATTATTTCAACTCTACTGGAGAATGAAGAGGTAGAAGAGGGAAATTTTTCCGAACATTCGAAAAAACTTTGGGCCACTTTTTCCGGTGGTTTAGTCCCACTGCCATATATTAGGAATAAATGTAGCGCTTGGTCAGCCCCGAACAATTAATTCGGATTAGTTCATCATCATCAGCGTTCTCCTATGAACTGAGACAAAGGAGAATTTTTTTGAGAAAAAGACTAAAATCGAAATCCTACTTTCACTCTTTATTCTCAAGAATATTTTTCATTCTCGACAAGTTTTTTAAAGTAAGAATACCAAAAAAATTGTTAGAGTCAAATATATTTTCATTAGGGTAAACTTAGGCTGCGTTATATCCGTTTTTGGACCCCAGAAGAATCGCGCTAGGAAATATATCTGAACTCTGAACAACCAAAGAACGAGCAGTATT
The DNA here is from genome assembly GCF_031761385.1 of Necator americanus. Taxonomy (NCBI): domain Eukaryota; kingdom Metazoa; phylum Nematoda; class Chromadorea; order Rhabditida; family Ancylostomatidae; genus Necator; species Necator americanus. The sequence continues at coordinate 14,469,675 of NC_087375.1, forward strand.
CACACGCGCAACCAATAAATCATACATTGTCACAAATAAAAAGAAAACAACAGACCAACCACTTCCGCTGCCAAACTCCTACAAAAACACTAAATTAAGGGAGAAAGGCTACCCCTCACCAGTCCCCAATGAAAGCTCTTGAGAACGATTGTAGGTGCATCGGTGATTCGCAGGATGAACCAGTGCTCTGGCGCTTTTGCGCCATTCGTAGCAGTAAATCGAAAAAGGTTAACGAAGATACTTTCTACTGCAGCCCGCTCTTCTACTTGGAGCCCCTCCTTTTTAATTTATGACCGACGCTGAAGAAGAATACATGTCAGTGTGGTCAGTGCTACCTGAATGAGAATGAATTGTTGAGTTCGGTTGCTAGGAAATGCATTTTCTCAAGATCATCCACATATTTTCAGCTGTAGTCCTCGTCCACTAATTTTACATTTTCACCCTTTTTTAAATCCTTTTTGGTGAAAATACTACGATCTTCGGCCATATTGGCAGATTTACCATAACTAAAGCCGAAGTGAACGACTATTCGGACAAATGAGCCAGTTGCGCATGTCTCGAAAAGTAGAGTATTCAAAAATTGTATGACGTATGGAACGCTGGAAATCCGGAAATTAAAAAATTCCCCACAAATCTTCCTAGTATAACGTCTCATTCTCTTTGGCGGTATAATGGAATTTCCACTATAAACATGGCGGTGGTATGCTGAATGCCGAATATAAGTCTTCAATCTACGGTGCTTCCATTATACTGTTTTATCGCTATACAGACATGCATTTGAATGATGTGATTATTGGAAGTTGGTTTAAAAAAAAATCCTAAAGTATTTAAGAAGAAATTAATAGAAAAAGAATACTTGCGAGAGATGGGGGGAAATCAATGGTTTTATAAGAGTGTAAAAGAAGAGCATTCTCTGTTCTTTATTTACATATGGCGCCATAGCTCGAACATTCCTGCGCGAAGTTATCTCAAAATTTTATTTTAGAGGCCTATATTCCATTTTATGTGTGAAAGAAGCAGTTGTAGGTGGGAAAATGTAGAGAGAAGGCGAGGGGGAGATGAGACATTGACGACGATGGGGAAATATGGTCTCCTTCTTAATGTTCCATTGGTGTGGTTAGGGGACCGGTTGTGAGTGCACCACTGCATGGTTCAAAGCCGCCCTGGAGCCAACCAAGCTGTCACGCCTTCGGCGTTGATAAATTGCCACCAGACCTGTCCCGCGCAACACGTTGCGATTGATCCACGTCGTACACTTTACACTTTCTGTTTATTCCCTATGATTCAATTCAGAATTTTTGATGTTTGTCTATTGCTGTCAGCACGAAACCTGTCATCCTGCCACAAGGGCACTCTCGATAATCGCATCATGCTATCGATCCATATCCGTGGAAATTGTGTTCTTGATGGAAGGGCGTTGCATGAATGTAAATTTTTGATCCTATGCTCTGTAGACGATGTTTGTCATTCACATTTTGGTAACGCTCATCGAAGCGTATGTTTTTCGCTCTACACACATATTTACCGTGCTACGACTCGCTGGAAAAGAATTCTGTTGAGTTGTCAATGGTTTGTATCTGCCTGTCAATAGCACGATCTGCATGAGGATGAACTTTCAGACTCCGATGATGTCATCGGAAAGTTCGTTGAAGAACAATGGCACCATAGTGGCAATGACGGCGATTTCACCAGAGAAAGGTAAGGAGCAAAGTGGATCCTTTTAGAAAAATCTATAGAACAATGACTTTCTCAACGGTTCGCGAGAACCCTTCAGTGGTTGGACTGTCAATTCCTACTTCTATTTATTATTATTTATCTGTTCGTAAGTATTTTTTATGGTAAATAATTTCATGGAAACCAGCAAACAGTGGAACCAAAACCGTGTCAAAATTAAACAAAAACTCTCGAATTCCTTTCTTTTTGCACAGCGGAGACTCTCGATATGTTACACTCTTTCTTTCTGCTTCCGAAGTCCAAAATGGTTCTGCGAGACGTTAGAGATGAGAGATTCGAAGACCTCTAAACAAATGATCACGTCAGTCATCATGATCGTGAGGCCTTTGGGGCCAGGATTTCCCATTTTCTGGGATATTCCACCTTTCCTCCATTTGTTTATAACAAATGGAGGAAAGGTGGAATAAGTACATGCGCTGTCTGAGGGAGCATACTGAAGGAGACCTCCTGGCGTATTCAATAACGTAAGTTTACTTCCTAAAGAGTAAATACTGTAACGTTTTTGTACAAAACATGTGCTTAGACTTCTTACACAATACAAATGTTTCTTTGCTTTGTTTACTTGATAGGCACACTTCCTTCCATATTCATTTTCAACTTTGCAATCAATAAATTCAATTTTTTTTACTTTTGTTTTTCAAAGCTCTATTTGAAACTCTTCGATTTTTTTGGAAGCTTCGCAGAGCATGCATAATTTCTAGTTACCCTTCAAACTCAAATGTAATTTCGAGCGTCACTTTTTCAAAACTTTTCAGACGGAGTGAAAGCCGACCACGATTCCAAATTTTTCGGCTGACGTGACTGTCCAATTTCTTGATTTATCGTTTTTATTCTTCTGAAACTCAGCTAACGTAATTTTTCAATAGATTTTTGGATGTAAGCAAAACGAATTGTTGTTGTGCACGGGCGCCAAGTTCCTTGCATTTCATTTCCTATTGGAACGTGTTCTCAAACTCTGTTGAAGTCTGGCAGGGCACTCTTTATGCTTTTGCGTACCGTTCACACAGGATTTCCATCATCCTGTTCACCTTCACTGAACTTTGGAGCCTGGTTTTTTCGAAGAAATGCCCTATTCGTCCAACAAAGAAGATCCTAATTTTACTTTTGGGTCTCATGGTTACGAATGTAAGTGTAGTAAGTCCTTCTTTAGGGTCGCAGCTAGACACTCATGGTGACGTGAGTAGCGCTACCAACAATACAGAGACATTCCTCGTTGCGATTCATTATTGGGCTCTTGGAGTGAATCCGAAACGGTTTCAGAGGCGTCGCAATGCCAGATTTACGCGCCAATATCGTGATCTTAACTTTAAAGTCTCCTCCGTTGTGACGCCGCACCCTATGATCACTTAAAGGCATCACCCCACGAATCTGAGGTGGTACGGATTTCAGGTGGAGTATTCGTATACGGGATAGTAGATTATGGAGAGGGGTGTGGTTCCGTCCATTTCTTACTAACTGCCTCAAAAAACGGCCCGGAAGATCGCGCTCCAGTCAAATTCCTTGTAGAAAATAGCGCGCCGGATAGCTGGAAGCCGTATCGTCCGGGCCGTTTTTTGCGGCAATTAGGAAGAAATGGACGGAATCACCCCCCTCTCCATAGTCTAAGATCCCGTATACGAATATTCCACCTGAAATCCGTACCACCTCAGATTCGTGAGGTGATGCCTTTAATGCAGCGACCTGATGAGCGGTCAGGTGATTTCCTTTTGCTGTCCAGGTGTTCTTTAAGTCAAACGCACAGAGGTTCAGCCGTTTCTGCTGTGTGTTCGTCGCCGCAATGCATCAATCAGATGAATCAAATGAAGAGCAATTTCTTCAAGAAATTCCTTATTCGCACATTACATGGAGATGAAAGAAACCAATTCTGACGTCTCTATTGACTAAATCGCAGTCTTCGAAGCGAACATTAATGCCAACGCCTTCGCATTTGTCATCGCTCCTGCATTTAAACGCATGAATATGTTCTCATATAAATCGAATACTAATTAATTTTTACCAATAAAATATTAATTTATACTGCTACATTACACCTATGCTACCGTACTTTCTGGTTGACGGCTGCTTGTACGAACATGGACAAAATCACTCGCTCTTCAAGGTTGTTTGCGTTGTTTCGATGCTATCGCTAGGAAAACCTTACAGAAACGTGCAGCCCTTCAGTCTTTTGTGCGTTTTAATGTGAATCAGCTATGCTGGATCTCATTTTTAGTGTATGTGCATAGTGTATGTGTTTTAGTATAGTGTATATGTTTGAAGTATTAAGCAAGTGGAACTACAGGAACACTAGCTAAAATACACTAAATTTGGATTGAAGACTAACATTATAGCCCACCAAGTCTTTTTTTTTCTTCTCTGAAATTTTCAATTTGTTGAGATCCCATCATCCTTAATTTCCTGCCTAACATCCTTATTATGAAGAACCTTTCTCTGTATTTTCTCTCTATTTTTTACTCTAAGAGAGGAATCGCAATTTAATCTAAGCGCTGTGAAATTTTATAGCTTTGTACCAACGTAATAGGATATAACGGTAAAAGATGTGGTTTCCATCTTCTTTGAAGCTTTACTTCCCACATCCATCCATTTAAGTAGGAAAGGTAAGGATTTTTAAGCAGCTTCAATCACGCGGATGCAGTCTATGAGGAGAATAAAAGAAAATCTACATTTCTTACCATACATTACGTCCTTATATTCTTCTCCTTTAGCCACTCATGAATCACAAGCGTCGAAAATGCGCGAATTGCCCTCTCGATATCTATTTTTCTTCATTGTGGGAAAAATCTAATGAGTTCCGGTTTTTTGTTTGTTTTTACTTCCCACTCGTCCGAGACGTAAGCCTGAAAGCCTCCGTATCAATGCGTATTTATGAGTCTTCCTTTTTTCTGTTCATATGTATTTTTTAGTGCAGAAGTGAATGAAGTAAAACACACAGTCAGTGATTTTTTACGCGCACAACCCACGCGAAAAATCTTGGCTCCTTGGCCATTTCAATTTTTATTTTCTTCTGTTTCCGATAGTTTGTATGCTATTTTCGAACAATATTTTCTTTATGTGGCTGAGAAATAGTAGCCTTACACATACCCGTGATAAAGGAATTGATTTCAAGTGACATCTATGCTGAAAAGGCCACTAGCTGTTATCAAACAACAATCTCTTCTCATTTTCGTTTTTTCTTATCCTATCGTCTATAATTTGAGGAGAATCCTCTCGAGAAAAGATCAGAAGATCCCTTGATGATGTCTTCAGTTGATAGCTAAAGATATGCTTGCAAAGTAATATTACTGCTTGTTCTGAAGAAATAAAGGAAAAAAATAACATCGACTTATTTAGTCAGTTTATTTGATCATAATATCAAATTTAATCATGGTGGCTTAGAATTGAAGGACTTTTATAGCTGCAGTTGACTAGGTCTCTCATTGTTCTCAAATATAATGGAAGTTTTTGCAAAATTCTTGGGATTCATAACAGCAAAAGTGTGCAACATCATGAAAGAAGCAGTTTTATTAGTAATCCAAAGTTGTAACTCGCAAGGCCGAGAAGAGGAGTTGGCCAAGGAGGGGCCATAGGGAGAAATATTTGATGATGCACAGAAGCGATCCACATGATCTATTGGGTTGAGCCATGAATAACTTCCGTTTTGTTTTCCATACATTCCTCGGGGTGGCGGTAAACAGTTGATTATGACGTACTGAGCTAACTCGTTACTAACTCTTTCGTTATTTGACGTTTTATTCCAACATTGACCTCAAAATATCTTCATGGAAATCTGAAGGGCGACCTCCCCTTGGCTCGTCTTTCAAGGTCAGACCTCCAGAACGAAATTGGACAAGCACCGCTCCATCTGTTATTACTCTTTCGTCATATACACTGCATAGTTTTTGAATCGTGAACACAACACTCTTACTTTGTTTAAATTCCCATAGCATCACGTAGGGTAAATGTATTTTTTGATTCTCCAATTCCAAGGTGAAGGTGAAAAACAAAACGCAACATGCAAAACACTAAACTGCTGCATAAAGACTAACCAAAGTTCTTTCTGCGTAGCGATAACAAAAACCATTTGTTTGGGTGACCCATTGTATGCGTTGACAATAACAGTAAGCACCGCGCGCCTGGGCGGAAATTATTTATGACTCAACCTAATATAAGAAATATTTCAATAAAATGTAATATGAACCAAACCAAAAAAACTAAAGTTACAAATGTTTTCCTAGATTTAGTAGGTTTTTCCTACAAGCAATCGATTTATCCGTACCACGAAGACTCGTACAGTGTTTGGTGAGGGCTGCGCTGCGCTCCTTTCGTCTAAGTTATATCCACGTCCCTTACATGCATGGATATGCACGGCTAATCGGTGTCCCCTTCATAACATATCGTCTTTAGGTTCCGTCGAGATCTACCCTTCTCGCACCGGCAAACATTTTCGTCATTTTTACATCCTTGTATGCGTCCTCCTTCTGTTCATGCTTGCTGGGATCATCTTATCAGCGATTGTAGCCGTAAGGCTTGGCCATATGGAGAGGCAAGTGCAGAAAGCGCAGGTACAACTGCCGCAGAACGTTAAGGAGGCTCTAGACGTGAGTCTGCTATTAAACAGAGTCATTTCTCATACTTTTCCGATAGTATGCTGCAAAGTGCACCAGAAGCACAGGAGTAGCAGATCACGAACTCATAAATCGACTAAAAATAGATCCATTCAGAAGTTGAAGCTACCGACAGGGTGGGAAAATTATATTCCTCGCCCTTCTGCCCCACCAATATCTCCCGACGTTCCGCCAATACAAGCCGAAGTTCATGAACCTGAACCGGAACAACAGACGCAAGCCTACCCACAAGTGAAAGGATGTCCAGGGCAATGCAAGCGTAAGGAGTGAGTTAATTGATGTTCCTTAGCTCCTAGGTATGGAGGGAAAGGAAGGATAACAAGGAAAGTAATTTAATTGAGACCGTAATGTGACCATAGAGTAGTTGAACGGGTTCTTCCAACACGTCGCGAGTCTGTAGTACCTTCACGTCGCCCCCGTATCCGCTCTTTCCTTCTCAAAGGTTAAGATCAATCAACTAGCCAATCAAATTTCGGGATTTTTTGGTTGTCGATGATCATGGTATATTGTGAACTAAACTGCTATTATCCCAAGTATTAATGCTAAGGGAAAATCACACATTTGTTATCCGAGAACAGCGCAATAGTTCACCCAAGTTTCCTCAAGTCCAGTAGAACGTCTACCTTCTGAAGTTCTTTTTTTTTTGGCCTAAGCACGTGGTGCACAATGCAGAATTTTTAAACGTTCAATCTTTGTAGCTTTCTTAAACCGCCGTTGGTAGTCTTATCGTTGGATGGCTTTGCTCGTGAATATCTGGATCGTTTCACTGTTGCAGCACTTGATTACATTGCAAAATGTGGAGCAAAAGCCGAAGTGAGTAAAATTCAAATTCTTTTGTAACGCCGTCCGAAAGGAAAGTAATTCTATCAAAACTAATTTGAAAGGTACGTTAGAGGAAGAAATGGGTAACAAGTGTTTACACTAGTTTCTATGCCGGTGATTTTTCTTCTCTTGGGTGTGTGTGTGTTTTTAAGTGAAAACGTACATAACGTGATTTTCTGGAACAAAAACAAGGCATTCATGGATTCCATAGAGAAAACTGTGTAGAAATCTGCAGAGAGTGTATCCACCATTCCCATCGAGGACGTTCCCAAGCCATTACACCATGGTGACAGGGCTATATCCAGAATCACACGGCATAGGTGAGTTCGAGCAACGTTTTCTGGCTTAATTTTATCTATGCGATTTTCAACAGTTGGGCGAAGGTATCTGCTTGAAAGGCTGCGTTGCGCTCTTAACTGTGGTGGAAACGTGCAAAGAGTTTGCTGAGGAAATAAAAAGCATGAAAGCCTCTATGTTTGAATTTCAGTAAACCTCTGCATGATGACGATCCAGTGTTTGTGTCCTTAGCTTGAGCCGGACAAGAAGTTATTATAGCCCTTTATTATTGGCTAACGCTTTTGCGCTTCTTAAAATCCTGAAAAGATGAAATCACTCTTCCTTCTATTCATTTTTGGACCTTTTGCATTTATCCAAAACGCTTTATCCAGAACGTGAGGTATTCGACCAAATGTCCTATCCTCCCAATAAAAAAGATCCTAAATTTATTTTTGGGTATCATAGTTGCAAATGCAAGTGTGGTAAGTCTTGCGTAAGAGTCGGAGGATATTGCTGAAACAGCTAGATACTCGTGGTGATGTGACTAGTGCAATCAAATAATATAGAGGCATTCCTCGTTGCAATTCATCTTTCGGCTCTTGGAGTGAATCCAAAACGCTTCCAGAGGGTTGCCCGCCGCAATACTAGGTTGTCGAGCGAATATCGTGATCTTAACTTCAAAACCTGTTATGACGTCGCCCCCTACTGCTGCCTAATGCAGCGGAGTCAAGTAATTTGCTATCGCCCTCCAGGTGTTCCTTAGCTCAAACATATAGGGATCTAGCGGTTTCTCCTACGTATTCGTCAGCGTACTGCATACAGTAAATCAGATAAACCACATATGAACTCATGCAATCACATTCTTTTTTATTCGGACATATCTTGCCCTCCGGCAAAGTGCAAATACGGTAAAATGGACGATTGAAAATCTTGAAGGATTTGTAGCGAATGTAACTCCTCCTAGTAATCTTAGGCAACATACTCAATCGCTTATATGACCGTGTTTGCACTACACAGGATTGGGAGATATGTCCAGATAAAAAAGAAGGTGATTAAATGAGTTTCTGTGTGGTTTGTCTGATTTCCTGTATGCAGTGCGGTTTTGGCTATACTAATAACTAAATTGTAGTTGACAACAACATCTTTGACCCGAACATTTCGGACAAGATAGAAAGTATGAAGCGAGGAGATGTGGACGGCTACTATCAAGGCGACCCGGTAAGAAACAAAATATCTTCCAGGTTAGATTTAGTTTAGAAATGTGCATTTACGGAGAATTAAATCTATCTTTGTGAATAATCACGTCAGATCTGGAACATATACAAACGACATGGTGGTAAAACGGCTTGCCTATATTGGGTTGGATGTGGCTTCAATATTTCAGGTAGGATCGATTTTTCTTCCTTCTTTCTTCTTCTTTCTTTTTCTTCCTCTCATCATAACCTCCAAACGCATTGTTACAGGTCTTCGTCCAGATATATCACCTCCCTATAACAAAGACCTGCCATTCAGGAACCGATTTGAAATGGTGGGTGGATCTTGCTCTTTCATCTTCGCCTTAGGACAAAGAGTCATCAAGCATACAATCGTCGTAAATGACTTCTTTCATCCTTCGTTGCTGTTAGCAGATGTTCCATTGATCGTGCGAGGCTAACTCGTATTTTCGCACGAAGGAGACATGATTAGAACCACTACAGAAGGATGGTACCACCGAAACTTCAACTAGGCACCATGTCCGATCGGTGAGTATGTGGTCGATCTCTGCACGAATCGTGCCACTCGGTGATCCCCATGACCATTGACGATCACCTTTCTTTATGAAAAGGAAGGTTCCATGAAAGAGGCGAGCGCCCAGGAGAGATGATTTCCGTTTTCATTTTCCCCTCGTCCCCTAGTGCAAAACTTCCGGTCCTGTACTCCTCTTCTGTAGCCTTTCCTAGCTTTCCGTTGAAGTCCACGACGACGAATTTGTAGAAGGACTTCTCATTGCGGATCACTCCCTCCAGCTGCTCGTAAAACGCGTCCATTTCGGATTCATCAGCTGATGATGTTGGTGAGTAGCAGTTGATGATGCTGATGGGTTTTTGGTGCAGAGGGCGGAAGCGAAGAATGATCAGACGAGGTGATCTCGTGAGAATCGACAGGATGAACGACAGAAGGCACTTTACAACCAATACCGCCTACATTTCGCGACGAAACCTTTCTCCACGAATGGCGAATGTACTGTTATTCATCTGTCGTACGTCGCTCTTTCTGCTCTCGGTCACCTGCAGAGCAATCACGTGGAATTTGATTGCTCCGAGAAGTGCATGTAGGTCAGCGTCTGTGGACACTGTTCTCGCGTTGTAAGTACGCAGTCTGAGACAGTTTCCATGGCGAGCCACGCAAGCGTCCCTTGGTGTAGAATTGAAGACGGCCTGAACAACCTGTGATTTGATCGTTTCTCGCTGTTCGCCATACCGTTCGACATCTGAGAAGACAGAGCCCAATGTTCAAGGTACTTAGGCAGTGTATATATTTGAGTGGCAAAAAGACTTTTTGCTCAACTAAGCAGCTTTGCCATGGCGAGCTTAGCTTTCACCACAGGTCGTCGCTCAACTTATATGGATCAGGGAACCACCTTGCGAAATTCGGAATGTCAGATATGTCGAGCTAGTTATTAGCTTGTAGACCCTGCCGAAGGACGTACCTCAGCTGTGCATCGCAGTTCGACGCTCAGAGTCACCTCCATGCCACTTTGCGGCGGTAAACCGTTAAGTAACCGAATTTTAAGTAAAGGCCAAAGAATATGTATGGTAGTCGTGCTCAGCTAATGAGTAGACGTCAAAACACGACATAAGGGGGCTTTGAACTTTCTCCAAAAGAATATATCAAAGAGATTCCAACTTTTAGCACTGACCGGTAAAACTGCATAAATTGCAAGGATTTACTTTGCGAATTGGACAGAAATGCTTGATACTCCCTATTCAAAAATAGATGGTCAGGAACGGTAAATAAAGGGAAATATCAGGAGTAAAAAATCCAAAATAGTTTGCGTTAGTTCTTTTTGAGCATTTTGAAGAGCAGAATAAAGAGTTCATCAGAGAAAAGCGTATAGAAGCTGTCAGTTTAAATCTTGTAAAATAAATTAGGAATAATAAAGAGGTATCCAACTTATTTCAGATTGTTGATTGGTTGTTGATGCCTCAAGAGAGTCGTCCAGGTTTGATTACTGCCTACCTCGACCAACCGGATACCGCAGGACACTATCAACTAGATGATAAAGATGTCAGTGAGGATAGCTAGATGTCTTAAGAAGTAAAAAAAATCAAGACAATAGAATGTTCTAGATTGAATCTCAAATCGCCATCATAGACAGGAATCTTAGATATTTGATCGACACCTTGGATGAAAATGGTCTTCTCTCCTGCATCAATCTAGTTATCGTTTCCGACCATGGTAAGACTTGTGTTTTGACTCTGAATTGGGTTTGTACAAGCTTACAAGCGCCATGCTTGAGTAGCACGCATTCTCGACGAGCGTCAGTCATGCGACCGCATCATGTATCATGTGGGGATCTCGGGGATCCAGGCGACGGTGATGCTACAGCGCGCAGTTCCCAGCCGCATAGATGAGAACTCCACTTAACCTCTTCATGTAGTTTTAACACAAGGCTAATAAAAATGTCAATTACTGTAATATTGTCATATTACTACCACTCATTACCTTTACAGAGATGATGCCGTATTTGCAAGTATTTCCAGATATCGCTGCAGCATCACTGTTGTCTGGCCAACCCCGGCGCAGCACGATGCGATCACGTGAGGTGGTACATCTACCAGTACTTTCTCGCCATCCATAAGTGAAAAAATAAAAAAATAAAAAAAAATAAAAGGATTAGCGGTCGTTGTGCTGCTTTTAGTTTTTTCCACTTCGTATGTCACTGTTCATATTAAACTGCACCATATGTCAAGTTTTTTGTCAGGGGTGTGTTGCGGAAGTACAGTATAGGGTGTCTCAGAATTTGGCAAGATTTGAATTAGATAGACTTAGAGAATTAGATAGACAGCTTTTTTCAATTTCATTTTTTAACCAAAACATAAAGTACATAGGATAGGGTAGAACATAAAGTGCATAGGATAGGTCAGACAGACTAGATCAGGCTTGAGAAGAGGTGTAAAAGAGAAGATTCAGGAAAAACATGAGTCTTCAGGAATCCCTTCATTTCATAACGTTTGGACATTCGTAAATGCTGACAAATTCCCATTGCTTTCAAGGTATGCAGCTAACGAATAGCACACAATATATCTCGGATTCTATCAATGATCCTGAAATAATATCTGCATCTGGAGTGATTGGAAGAGTTTATAAACACAGATCAGGTATGCAGATGTTTTTATTGTCATTTTCTTTTCTACATTTTCTTTGGTGTAGTGACTCTAATGCACTCGGCAAAATTTCTAATTCTGGATGACTTAAAGTCAGGATGACTTGAAAATACCTGTAGTGGGACTAAGCGAAAAGATACGACCGATTTCTATTTCAGCAGCGCCTGTGAGTCAATTAATGAGACCGTTTGAATGTGATCAAGGAAAAAAGTGGAAAGTGTACCAAAGAAGCACTATACCAACAAGGAAACACTATCAGAAAACGAAAAGAGTTGGCGACATTATTGTTGAAGGAAACTTGGGGACGTCGTTTTACAGGTTTGCTCGTATTAAATACAAAAACTATACGTTAAATCATGAAAAACTGCGGCACTCCCAAAGTCTTGGCAGGAAAGATTGAAAGATTCTTTTTTAAAGAGAAATAGTTATTATTGAAGTTATGGCCTTGTTTTAATAGCAGCGTTCCACAAAGCTATGTTGGGATTTTCGTGGGTAAATATAAGGATTGGGGCTTAGATTATGGGTATGAACCTATTTCCGCTCCACCCCCTCTAATCGTCCTGAAAAGCGTCGTGTGAAACCGCGTTTGTTCCTACGAGGTACGTGAAAACGTAACCCCCTTGAGGACAGGCCGCAATCGAGGCGGGCGGTCCAAAATCTGGTAGGTCTCTTCAGCAACTTATTCGAGTATACATAAATACGAAGTTGGAGCGTGTAAGTATGTAAGGTATGTAGGAGGTAGCTCGTTCTTATTACTTCATAGGAATAGGAACAAGCGCCGTTTCCCACGCCGTTTTTAGGACGATCAGGGGAAATTGAGTGGGGCCATGCTCTAATGATATTCTGGACAGTTTGCTTACCCACTTCAGAAGTGAAAGTTTGGGATGAGTAGTTCAGTGGACGTCACCAGAACAACTGATGTTCAGCGAAAAATCTAAATAAATCCCAAACCCCACATTTTTTGATAAGGATCATTTTTCATCTCTGAAAATAGGTGACTCACGCAAAACATTCTGAATTAAAGAAGAGATAGAGGGAAGGACTGATCATCTTCCGTAAGGGGGGGGGGGGGGGTTGGGCAGGGGTCGGTCCAGGGACTCATAATGCATCTGTATCATATGTGCCGTTGATCGATTTGCTCAAGAATGCACCAGTAATGCTTCCATTTGTCTCGATTGCGCGAAAGGATTGCCCTGTGCCTTCTCTTCTTGCTTTTTTAAGAGACTCAAAGAGCAAGAATCATTCTTCTTTGAAGGACTTCGTAAAGAGGCCTAACCATCGGTCTCCCGGCGGTGCGTTTGATGCCGCGCGGTATCCACTCGCTAACGGCTGTGGTCCAAGTATTGGAGTTGGAACGCATCATGTCTGCGGCCCCCCTAATTATTGTTTTCTTGGTTTATGCGGTAGCGTCTCCGATTCTTGATAGGTGATATAGGACTGAACTTCGAATTCCTTCTTTCACTCGCACAAAGCTGGATACTCCTGGCATTCAAGTTTCTCAAGCGTAGGTTAAGGAAGGAAGACGGTGTTGAAATGGAGGGCACAGAGTGTATCAACCTCGTGTCATGCGGGTTTCCTCGACATTGGGTGATTAAACTTTATTAATAAAGTAATAAATCAAGAACATAAAGATTCAAAAGAAACAGACGATGAGCAGTCTGTTTCTTTTGTTCTATTTTGAAGAGGCAGAGGGGGTTACGGAAGTGCAAGAGTTGTCAGCAGGATAAGTGAAATGTTGCAATTCTCGTATGTGATCTGTCCAGAGATGCCGTTTTCTCGAGCTAGAAGCTAGGATGATTTTGATTTCCTGCGGAGATCTTTCTAATTGAAACTAATACAGGAAGCTCTATACAGAGCCGGATGTTCTTAGTTCTCATCATGACATCCTCGACGCTATTACATGCTCCCCAAGCCTCTCGGAGATAAAGTTGTTCAACATGTTTATTCTCCGACATAAATATACGTAGCTGAAACTTTCGGATTTATTTCTTCTATTCAGCGTAAATAGGGCATCCAAGACCACTCCTCAGAAACATCGTGCACGTTTCATCCCATTCGACCAGCATTCGTTCCACCTGTTTAATGCTTGATGTTATCAGAACGGTGCCATCAACTGAACGAGGATGATTTAACTGCTGGCGGTCAACGTTTACTCCCATTTTATCCCATTTCAATCCTCGCATCGAGTTTTCGAGAGTGGCGCTGAATATTTTGAATCGGATTTTCTCACCCTCCGTTTGCGTCGACTGTGACATCATCGTAGAACTGGCCAATCTCTGATGTGTGTTTACTGCAGGACAGCAAGCAAGCAAATGGCACAAGAGATATGGTAGAACCCTAGACAGTGCGGTTTGTTGGAGTTGGGCTGTTCAGTATGACGAAATGAATGGTTCTTCCCAATGATTCCATGCTCCCTTCAGGAATTTCATTTTTAGGTTATAGGATTTGGCAATGTGCAGGACGACAGCACTTTTTGCAGTGTGTGAGAATCTTGCGCCGTATAACTGTGCAGGTCATATAGCTCGTACGTTCCGAATCCGTACAGCCGAATGATTGTGCTTAGTTAAAGCAGCTCCACCACGGGCAGGTTCCAATCAGACTTGTATACGCGGCCCCGTTTTGAGCCTACACTACCCATGTATACGCAAGTCACCAAAAATAACACATCTTTTTAAATAGATTGAATATTGACATACTTGAATATTGCCCTTCATCGCGACATATTGCTCGGGGTTACTCAGTCATGGACTGAGTAACCCCGAGCAATATGTCGCGATGAAGGGCAACGTGTAAAGTGCGCGGCTTTGATCAGTTGGATTCGCCTATGCGTTCGTTTTCAATTCAGAATCGTTTGGCGCTTGTGAACGCACGTGCAGCTTTACAGTCACTTGCGATGGCGAGCCAATGTGTGAGCTCACTAACTTACGCTTCCAAAAAAGCATTGATTTACTAGTTTAGGTTTGATTCCATTTTTAAACCAATTTGTTGACTCTAGGGGGATGAAAGACTTAGTCAACTCTAGGGCGGTTTTATACCTTCTCCAACATCACAAAACCTGTTACCCACTCTACTTCTCACATCCACTCTATTTGTCGCGGTACTTCTTTCAAAAAAGTTAGATATAACGTTGGAAAATGTGGAATATACCGGAGTTTTGATGCAATGCATATCACAATCCTAAAACCGCTACGTTTTTCAGCACTCCTGCAGACGATTGGCATCTTAGCGCTGATCATGGCTATGATTACATACGATCACCTATGCAAACCATATTTTTCGCTATGGGACCATCTATTAAGAAGGGTGTGGTGTTGCCAGCCTTTCAAAACATCGAGTACTTGAATTTATGGATGGGTACGCATTCTATTGCATTTCAAGATTTTCAAGTAGAAAGTGAGCTATTCTGGAATTAAAGGTAGGAACCACGAATGAGCGTGGTGAAGGAATCCGTGGAAAAAGCTAGCGATTGCGTTATAAATTGCGGGATCCGGGGTGGTCTCATCTCTGCTTAGACGTGGAAGGTGTGTTTTTCACGACGATTTCAGTTGCAAGGCGCCTCCTTTGCGCACGCGCTGCATCCAAATGCAAGAGGTAAAAGGTCAGTGGTGTATTCTCATCAGCCTATTTAAGTGAAACCTTTAAGGTACCTCGTAGGAACAAAAGCGGATCCCACGCCGTTTTCCTTACAAAGATCAGGGAGAGATGAGCTGAACCATCCTGAATCCCGCAATCTATAACCCCATCTCTAGCCTTTCCCTCTGGTTCCCTCACTATGTTATATTCGTGGTATGCCTCCTCTAAAGAGTTTTGCCAGATTTCGAGAAAGGAGAGCGGCAGAAATAAGAAAGACCTGGATGATTTTGCGTTAATTCGGGTTCTTCGGTTCCCTTGATATCCTAGAAATGCGTTCTGGAAATAGAGTGAAGGTAAAGAGATACCATTTATGAAGAAATTCAGATCTCCTGGAACTACCTCATGACACCCCTAATAATGGAACTCTAGGCATTATGGACGACATCCTAGTTCATCCACCTTTCAGGACTCCTCAGTTTCACTTCCCTATCTCGTAGGTTGCACATAGATGTTATGCAGTTGTTCCATTATTTATACACTTTAGTTTATAGGGAATGCTTGGCAATAGGCGTTCCTGGTGCCGTTGATTGTGGCTCATGCTCTGCGGAACAACTTGTGGGTTATTGTTTAGTTTTCGGTTCTTTTAGGCACAACAGGAGCCCATTGCAGAATCGACTGAATGCCAAATTGTCGTGTGCTTTTCCTCCAAGTTTTCCATTTCAACTATCGTCCACTACGCCACGGTGCATTCAGAATTATTGTGAAAAGTCTATAATTACTAGCGGTGAAATAGGTTATCATATCAGATTTCTAGCTCTATCCGATTTTACAACACCTTCCAGTGCCGTACTTCAGGATCTACTGTCACCGTGGTTGAAAGGATGAAGAAAGAAGAGACGAATGCTTCGAATACTTGCGAATTTATTAACTCAAAGTACGGTAACCTGTGTTGGGATCGAATCAACGCGACAGGTGTCGTCAGGAGAACGCTCTCAGCAGACCTTGGTTCAGGTGAATGGTTTGACACTCTCCTGCCCTCAGTGTGTCATACGAAGGGTGATAACGATACTTTGGCGGTCCTCCGATTATCCTCTGTCGACTCTTTAATTTTGCTCCAAAGCAGTCATTTCACCATATTTCATCGAGTCATTATGGAAAATTCATGGAATTTTTACTAAAAAAAATGTAGTCAAAGCAAAGGAATTTTTCTATTTAGAACTTGCTAATATTCGATCTATTGTGACAACCTGGAACAGTGGATTTGTCAACGGTAATGTTTTCTTCTCTAGACCCGCGAGCTAATCTCCGAATAAATGATTCAGACATTCTTGATCCCCTGAATGAGTACACTCGATCTCTTGCCTTGAAGCTCGGACAAATCATTTCTCTTACTGGAACTGCGTTTGACTACAACTATGACGGTGTTGCCGACACAAAGACAAGGTAATTCGCTTAAAATCGTAATTAGCTTGCTCTAGAAATAATAAGAGTAGCTTGCTATCTCTGTGTGTGGCTCATTTTGATATGTTCGGAAAATTACAAATATACCAATATACAAATAAAATGGACAAATAATTGTATGTGCAAATAAGGGGCGGGTGTAACGCAGTCGGTCAGAGATTCCGCTGCCTGCACGATCAATTGGAGGTTGGAATCCGCCGTAGTGCTCACCAAGCTTTTCATCGCTCGATGAACTGGTAGCAGACTTAACTGGGGGCATCAAAACACTGTCTTGACACAATGTCTAGCCCACGCAAGTCATTGCAGTACACGTTCGTAAACCTCAAACGATTCTGAATTGAAGTGAACGTGGTGGCGCATCTCAAGCGGATTGATTAACGCCAGCGACTTTATTTTCTTATTTATTTTATTGCGTGTAAATAAATATATAATACTATGCATGAGTACCGACAGCGAGTAAAGAAGCGGTACCATCGGCCACAGTGCTTGCTCTTAGAGGCATCACCCCACGAATCTAAGGTGGCACGGAGGTGAAGTATTCGTATACAGGATCGTTGACTATGATTATGGAGAGGAGGGTGATCCCGTCCATTTCTTCCTAATTGCCGTAAAAAAAGGGACCGGAAGAAACGGCTCCAAGCGTTCCGGTGCTTTCCTACAACGAGTCCGATTGGAGCGCGCCAGCCGTGTGCACACGCCGCATCTTCCGGGCCGTTTTTTACGGCAATTAGAAGAAATGGACGGAATCACCCACCTGTCCATAATCTACGATCCCGTAAACGAATACTCCACCTGAAACCCGTACCACCTCAGATTCGTGGGGTGATGCCTTTAAATTGTCATGAAATGGAAATTGCAGAACAACATATGTCATAAGATTCTCTTTTTGAGATCTATTCAAAAACCGTAGACAAAATCGTTGAGAGAAGAGCAAAATGGAAAAGAGCCAAATATGCCTAAAAAACAATAACTGGAACCCAGTATAGCCTGAAGTTATATTCGGAAAAGTTTTCTGAGACTCGAACTTTCACATTTAGCTTGAATATCACGAAATTGTTGGAGGGAAGCATATGAAATTCTTGATTTATTACTTTTTGCCCACATTTTCTTACCTCTGCAAACTAATTAATAGCATGCTCTCAGGTTTCCATCGCTTCCAACAGTTTCCTACCGATAGTTTTCCAATGCTCTTCATTCGTTTTCTTTCCATGCTTTTTCTTTCTTTCCCTCTTTCCTTTTCGCTCCCTTAAAATTTTCATGCTTTATTCGATGCCCTTCTTGCAGAGCACAAATCTCAGTGGCCTTAACCACCTTGATTAGTTATAAAAAAAGAGCTGAAGATGTCGAAAGTGATAAGTTCTCTCATCCTGACGCTCCATCTCAATGATCTGAAATGACGAAAATCAACAAAATCAGGGCAAACGTCAGGACTCGGTTTTCGTAGATTCAGCAATTCCCTATCAAATGATGTGTACTAGGAAATGCTTTTTTATTTAATCTATTTTTTTTATTTTTATACCTTTTCACTTTGAAAAAAAAACGCAAACGACTTTTTCTTCAACCCAATAAATAAGTACTTGATTATATGGGTACGGAGAAATGTAAGTAAACAAACAAAGCGACGATATCATTTCAGCTCATCTCCATCACATATTTATCGAGTATTAATCGCTTGTGCTGGACCGTGGTCCGTAGACGGAGCATCATGCGTGAACTCCTCGGACACGATGGTGCTCTCGTTCATATTTCCCGTCATGGAGAAGGACTTTAACTGTCTTGTAAGTCGACTAGCGTCATTTTAAAGGAAATAAATCACTTCACAGCGTGCACTATCCAGAAATCATTTCCAGCCGAAGGGCGAGCTGCTATTGGACTACACGGCACGGTTGCTGGACGTTGAGTTAATAACTGGACTAAGGTTCCTGTTCCCAGGCCTATCCCAGATGCATACTCTACAATTGAAAACGCATATTAGCACCGACATTTGGTAACGAACGGCTGCCACAGCTCAAACGGACGATTCAGGATTCACTTTCACCTATAATGCATTTTGAAATTGTTTGTAAGTGACTTGTTAAGCGTGTACGCTCTACCGCATTTTTCGCTACAGATGATGACCGGGTGTTGTTTTCATATCTCTTTCTGCTGTATTTACATCCTTATAGGTAAATAGTCCCGAAGCGTTTCCTCTCGAGAGGGGAAGCTTCCCAGGTATCCTCGAAACAACATGCATGGGTGTGTCCCAAACATGAATACGATTACGACACCGTCGCTGAGAGCACAATTTCCATAATCTCATCGTTCTACCAGACTCGTTGAAAAATTCGATTGTAAAAAATACTTTTTCCTTCGTCACTTCTGACATTTCTTTCATTTAGAAATTTCACTTAACATGTCTTATGCTCTACCATATTTACAAGTAAAAAACCGTTACTTCTCGTTGTGTGCTTTTGTGTTCTTAATTTCCCCACAAATCTGTATATTTTTATGTCTTGTTTGAAATTACTCGCTTTCCTTTTTTGCTATCATATCGGTTTTGAGGGGAAAGCATGTTCGCGCGAACTTGTGTCAACCATATCGTTCTGCTTATCTGCACACAAATAAATATGTCAACTTCGATGGGAGTGTATGAAGGAATATGTTTTATAATGAAAATAATTCTAAAAAAAACATAAAAAAGAAGTCAAGGAAATTTATCGGAGAAATGCGATGTTCGTCTAGTTCCGAAGAAGGAAGATATTTTATGAATACGACAGACAGACATTGTAAATCAAGGTTGTTACAATTATAAAAGTGGTTCTACCTATCGATGCGTTTGTTTCGAATTCTGGTTGATTAGTTAATTGGGTATGTTAAATAAGTTAATGTTTGAGAAGCACTTCTTTCATATTCAAAAAAGATTATTTGCGCTTCGTTCATTTTATCATATTTCAACTTTAAAAAATAAAAATCGCCTAAAGAAAGAAATTATCACTACCTCATTGAGTATCCTTTGTTTTAGAGCGGTTTTGACTCTCACACTAGGGATCCCAACATTTAAAGACAAAAAATTAATCAGTTTTCATTTTTACAGGTACTGCGGTGTCTTATGCTGAACAGAAAAAGTTGTTGGTGGACCACTATGGAACGTATGCAATTTGAGCGTATTTATAACTTTTTTTTTTGAAAAAAAATTTTCCTTCCAGAGGTAGGGAAAAAATTCAGAGTTAAGAGTTATGGAGGCGGGGCAATTGAAATCGTCGTAAGAAATCGTCGGATTCTCGAAAGAAAATCGTAGACACACAGAAGTAGGCCAGTAATAATCGTTGGTTTGCTTGTTCAGTGACTAACGAGGTAAAAGTGAAGCGGTAAATCATTTGTATATGCTAGGAATGTAGAAAAATACAAGTTTTTTTTTTTTTAAAGAAGCTTTATCAACTTTCAAATCCAAACATTTCATTACTAATTTGAGAATATCATAACAATATAATTTCATAATTTTGTAAATAGTTTTGTTTCCAATTTTCTACAGTTTTTCACTCTGTGTTCTCTTAGAACAGTTTTTAACGATTCGGATTCGCTGCTACAGTACATGCTGCACGTGACTTTTCCAGACTCTCTCGAGAAAATATCTCGCAAAACCTTGTATGTTGTTGTTGCTGTCCTTCTTCTCGTAGTGGCACTACTTGTGGCCGCTGTCGTCATCCTGATTGTGCTCGCAGCGGGCACCGGGACCCGGTCTGATGATGTCAAAACCAAGGCTACTTCAGTGAAGGAAACGGACAAAATGATACAGATGTGGAACGATCCATCCCGTTCGAGGAACTGCGCTAAACCCGAGTAACGTGAGACAATGAGGATCAAAAATCCATTTGCTTTATTTCCCTTCTTTCAGATATTTACAACCGCATCCGCCCCTGTTGATCATATCGATAAATGGTCTCTCCAAGTCGTTGCTGATCCAAAACTTGAATACTTTCAGGAAATTGAGTGATCTTGGAGTAACTTCTACGGTTAGTACTTAAATTTTTCGAGGCGCAATTCGATCGAGCGTTCTTAATTGGCGTTTACTAATTCCTTCTAGTCAGTTTTTCCTTCTTTTCCTGCCCATAATCTCACCAATAAAATAGCAATCACTACTGGATTGTTCCCGCAGGCACAGAAGTTCGGTGGGTGATTTCTCTTCTGGACATTATATTTGAAAGAAAAAATCTTCATGTGACTGGGTTTGTAGTATAACTTAATATGAACTCCTTGTTTTGTGTTCCTATTTTGATGTGTGCATTGGAGAAGAATGGACTTCAACTTTGAGGTCTGCCAGAAAACAGGAGCTATGAAGGGGAAAACGGAAGTTTAGAAAATCCTGTTGCTTCAAAAGTGAATCTAACGTAATTAGCACTGAAAAAAGTGAGACTCTTACAAAATAAAAAAGAAAAAATTGTAGTAACCAGCAGGGTGTTCAACAGTAATATACAAACATATAGATCGATTGAAATGTTTGTCTTGTGTTGGTATAGTTCAAGGAATGATAAAATTAGATCAATTTGCACTGGAAACGCCAGTAAAAGGAGATTTTTGCCTAATTTCTAAAAGAGTTCCTTCAATTCTACCATTTTCATTCGCGTAACCGCATTTCGTTGAGTGTTGCCATGAATTTTACAGCTATTTTTAAATTCCGATTAGGATTATTGCAGATTCGCATATAACGAGTGGAGAGGTAAACGTATCTGATTCTTCCACTGCGCAACCGGTTTGTATTTTAAAGTATGCTACTGTATTTTCTTGTTTTCCTTCATTTAACGTATAGATGAAAAGGTGATCATATGATGAAGAACAAGATGAGCAAGCAATAAAATATATATGGTATTATTGGAGATTACAGCAAAAAAAAAATCTGAAACGTGTGGAATAAACAACTATTTTAATTATTATCTATATTATTATTTTTTATATTATTTTCTGGCTTCCAACGAAAGTAACAAATACGAAGAGAGTCGAAGCACGCTCGCCACTAGTTGATTTTTCTACTCATTTTGTCAAAGTCCCTGAATTTCGAATTGTGATGGTGGAAATTAAATCCCAACAGTACTTCTCTTTGCCCGGATAATTGCGAAGCACATTTCTCAGCACACACACTTTCTTGATTCTCTGCCGTGCTCCAATCGGATGAGCAGCGCGGTCGCTCGGAGAAACATAAGTGTCGAATAAGTACTCGGATTTGTTTCCCTTCCATTGCTCTTCCAGAAATTTCGTCACGTTATTTGTAGAATAGAGCCGAAACT
The DNA here is from genome assembly GCF_031761385.1 of Necator americanus. NCBI lineage: Eukaryota > Metazoa > Nematoda > Chromadorea > Rhabditida > Ancylostomatidae > Necator > Necator americanus. The sequence continues at coordinate 14,491,770 of NC_087375.1, forward strand.
GTGATTATTTACAGATATGGTTGGCTTACAAACAACAGACTGATGGAATAACTGCTTTGCTCTCTTGGCCACTGCATCCGTTTGAAAATAGTACGTTTCTTTCCCAAAATCTCCGCGAGAGTGGAATAAATGTAATGTGATACGACATGTGCCTTTTAGCAAATCGCCCGGATTACTACGAACTCAAAAATGGTGCTACAACGTTGGAAGAGCAGCTGAATAAGGTTGAGATCTGTTCCTCAATAGCTTGTAACTTGATGGGCCGTTTAAATGTGCTGTACCTTTGAAGAAAACGAAGAAAGAAAGAAGAATTTTAGAGTCTAGCCTTGCTTAAAATGGATTCTACCTCTCGCCCAGGTCTGATTCTGCTGAGCTGCGATGAAGTTCGAGAAGTCGCAAGAAGTGGCGTGGATGAGTATGAGGTTTGTTCATCTCTCAGTGCACACGTGAGCGCCTACGTTTGCTTGAACAAAAGCGAGACACTTTTGACTGGCGCCATGAAAACGTTAGAAGAAGTACGTACTTGCTCGGGATGTTGCGCTGTGGCGGACGCGAGGAGGTCACGTTGGCGTTGGTTCCTAAATTTGCTCTTCCTCTTTGAATTAATATATTTTGTCAGATGATGATACATACAAAAACATGACAACCCTACGAGTAGTGCTCTTCAGGTCCAGGAAATACTGAACAAAATCGATGAAGTGCTCAACTCATTTTTCACTAATCTACTGAACGAAACAATTCTGGATTGCATCAATATAGCCATAATATCAGATGAAGGTTTCACGTTTGATATTTGCGAAAATTAACTTTTCTTCGCAAGTTTGATGTTCAGGAATTAACAATGGATCTATACATGTCGATATCAAAGAATTTAGTGTCGATGCCGTTGCCCCTGGGACCGTAGCACTGATAACCACTGGGGGATCAGGTGCGCATCAGCATTAGCCATGCAAACAGCATTTTTTACGCTACCTAAGAATATTTCGTTAGTGACCTCTGTCTTTCATAATGGATTATACTTTTTTTGAGAACAAGACTACAAAAGCGCTGATCGAAAGCATAGTTAGACTAAGTGTTCTTTTGTTTACTTGGAAAACGACAGTTTTGTAAGAATTCATTCATTTTCTGTGTATAATGCGCCAGTTCCTTGCGCTCTGTCGTACCTCAGACGAACGCGCGCAGCTTTTACGTCCACGTAGTCTTTTCCAACCTAGGTTTGAGACCACCCCCAAGGCAACTAGGAGAAGGCAATGCGATGGTCTCCTTATAATGTAACTGAAAAAGCGAAGACTGTTTTGAGTGATTCCCTTGGAGGACGAGGCAAGTAGATATTTTCCTTGCGTCATCTGCGGTTACACCAAATCCACTTGTGAGCAAAAGTCTTTCCTATGGCCTACCACTGCCCAAAAGTAGCCAAACATCCGTCTGTGCAGCTTCCTTTCTGTGTAGACGAGCTTTTTCATTCCTTTTCAATCACAATTGGCGCAAAGCATGAAAAGACGACCTTGGTTGAGAGTGTCGAAGGCAACTTTGAGATCCAGGAAGGTTTCGTGAGAACATTTCCCTGTTCAGCATGTGCAAAGACCGATGTACACTCCGGACATGCTCGACTTCAGAGACTGATAGCGCTTGTCTGTTTAGCAAGTTGAAGTTGTTCCCTCCAGATGGGTAGGGTTGCTTCCTCGACAGCACCTCCTTTGTCAGTGTTGAGTACAGGAGATCACTTCCCTATTTTGCCGCTGTACACTATCAGCAGAGCATAAGTTTCTTCTCACGCACCTGTCCTCCCACACCCTTTCAAACGCCCTCGTTCTTGACGTCCATTCATTCTTACAATCACATTTCAGCTGACGTCGCC